>NC_083772.1:40110977-40283477 GCF_963514075.1 Conger conger | reverse complement strand
GTTTTGTCATGCGATCATGTGATGCGGTCATTGGTGCTAGCTTTCCTGTAGCACCGAGCAGCCCTTTGTGGGGACAGTAATTGGGCGAGCGCATCGTGATCGCGCACGCACAGGTACCGAGGAAAAGACGCAATTACCGACTCAAAACGGGAGAGAAAACGGGAGAGGAAACGAGAGAGAAATGGTTTGGCGAAGTGCGTGAAGCAACCCCGCCTCGGGAGAAAAAAAAAGACTCTTGGTTACAGTCAAAATTGTCATTCCGAACGCAGCCCTCAAAATGGAAGAATTACCGGGACGGAGTGAATTCCGTTTCACTTCCGTCCCTTTTCGTCAATTAGTGAATTTAAATGGAAAGGAATGCCATACCTGACTCGAGTCCTGGCTGCGCTGGCTTGCAGGAGCTGTTGAGTGTCAGCTCCAGGGAGTGGAGACGTGTGCATTAGAATGCTAATCAATGCTGCGGCAACTACGCTCCTACAGCTCCCAGAATACCCAGCACTGTCTGTTCCAATTTCCATCCCTAACTAAATCTCCAAATTAAATCTGCAACAAAAATAATTGTTTCCCTCCTTGTTATCGCAAGGCGATATTTATTTAACGTCGGCCTGCATATCCCAGTTCCCGCACTCGAAACGTAGCGTTACTGGAGTCATCAAAACCCAATCGAATCAAGTCGTTTATTTATTGCTGAAATATGCAGGCGACCAGAACCCATTTATCTGTCACCTTGTATTGCTTTGGGGGAAAACTCCAAATTTTAAGAGATTGTTACAGACACTCTGAAGTGATTATATTTGATTGTTCCAGATTTTCAGAAAAACTGAAAATATGAAAGGACAATAAAACTAAAGCTACTCTTCTGTTCCACTGGCACACACTCCTACCCCCCCTCCCCCACCACACTAAAGCGTGCTGCTATCACATGCCCTCTGGACAGTCTCGATCCAGCCAGAAAAACAGTGCTGCTTGTGTGCAGGGCCTGCCGTGGGGATGGCGGGACCTAGAGCCTCCCAGAACGCCGCGTTTCTGTTACACGCGTTCCGCGTTTGAGGAACAAGCCTCTCCATTTAGTCTTTACGGTCCTGAGGAATCGCGACGTGTCCATTCAGACATGCATGCCAGAGCCACGCATGCGTCCGGCGCCCTCCCGGCTCGCAGTTTTTTACAAGACAAAAATATAAGGCTTTGAACCTTCCAAAAAAAATAGTTTTGCGTCGTTCCTGAATGTACCTTGTTGTCGGGTTTCTAGAAGCCCGTTTAGGGCTTTCGTAGACGGGTGGATACTCTTCGTATTCCCATGTTGGGGTCCAGCAATGCACAAGCTTAAGGCAGTGTTAGCATCCATCTGCTCGACAGCTTACTAGGATCCTCCGCTCAAACGCTGCACGAGCCAGCCTCACAGAGCCAGCCCCTGAAGCCCCATCTGCAGTACCCCGCGTTTCCTTGGCATGTCAGGACTCGTATCCCTTTAAAAAAAGATCTGTACTCTTTACACACTCCACAGAAGTGCTGGTCTCCCCAGGGAGGCTCCCGTTTTCCTTTGAGTTTAAGCATAAGCGGTTGCGTCGGACACTAATTTTCTGATTACGCTTAAGCGTATTTACCTGCGGCTAATGGACGTGCGTTCAGGAGGCCATTTTGGAGTTCAGCTACGGGCCCTGGCCGCAGAGGCGCTGTGTTCCGTGCAGTTTTTAATGAGGCCTTCGGCGGTCCGTCGCAGTTTAACGAGCGGCCTTTGTCGAATAATCCGGGCCGCCCGTGTCTTCTGCGAATTCGCCTTGTTCCGCCACTCTCCCCATCCCCCACTCCCCCCCCTCTTTTTCCTTTTATGACTTTGAAGCCTTATTTTTTCACCTTTCTCCATTTTCTTTCCTCCTAAACTTGAAAAGTCTCTAAACTGATAATTAGCCTGTCTGGGTGGGCAGTGTCTCCAGGTTGACAGGATGTCCCTTTTTTTTTTTTTTTCTCTTTTCTTTTTCTTTTTTTTTTTTAAAGAGAAAAAAGTATAATTGCCTTGTCTAATATGTAAAGCTGTGATATGTTCCATTAATTTATATTTTATGAAATCATTATTTTTATTGTTTTCTGTAATACAGGTGGCCTACAGTATAATCTGTTGTGCAGTGTTTTATATAAATTGGTTGCAACATTTGATTTCATTCATTCTTTATTTCGTTTATCGAATTATGCGATTCATGTCACGTCACGTACAGATGGCTATAGGACCATTACAGCCGGTTTTCTGTTTTTTCATTCACTCCTTTCTTCAGAACATCCCCTCGGTTGAAAACAAGCAATTATTGTTCAACGTGACAAAAATTTGGTGATTAATCAAAATGTAATTATAGCACTAATTAAAGGAAATGCCAGGGACTTTTTCGACATACTTAGTCACAGACCCGATGTGGCCTGAGAATCACTGACTGGGGATTTGAAAAGAGCGCAGACTGGTCTTCCATGATTAATTTTCTATTAATTTTCGGAAACATCCTACAAGCCTTTTGTATTATGCGGATGTATTAATTAAGCAGTCGCGACCACGGAGGTGTTAGGCACAACACAAAGTTCTGCCTGTGACCGTGTTTACAATACTGCACAGATTCAAGTGCCGTATTGCTTTTATTAAGCGCTTACAGCGTACGGAAGATATTAATGACACAATATTACGTATTGTAATATTTATGATTTGTAAGGGTTTGTGTAGGGAGCGATACGGTTTGTAAACAACCGTATTGCTTGTTTCACAATCGCTGTAGAATGCAGTCTCGGTCAAATCCGCATCCAGCGTCAAAACAACCCGCTTCATAACATAATCACCTAGATCAGTCATTATAAAAAAAACAAGAAAATAATTATTGTCATGAAAAACTGTTTGTTTGTTTGCTCGCCCCCCCCCTGCCTTCTCTTACCCTCGCCCCTTTGGTTAGCAATCGATGGAGTCCTGTTTGTGTCCACATAATTATGTAGTGATAGATGAGAGATTTAGCCATATAATGAGGTATGAATCCACTCGTTAGACTGCTGGTATCTGTGGTATTAATTTTTCTTTCATATTTAAGAAAGAACATGAGCATGTTGGCAACCGAAAAGTAGTTTTTAATGTAGGCGATAAAAAGATGGAAAATAGAGGTCCTCATCAAACAACTTATTGTTTTAATGACAGTTAAATACTCATGTTTGTTCATCTTGTAATGTAGCCATTTGTTGCTACCAGTACAAAGTGTGCATTTTCCCTCAGTTCTTCTGGTGGATTTTAAATCCATGTCTGGTAAGTCTGGCTGGGGGAGAGCCGTGTGTGTATTATTGTGTGGTAAATAGAGTGAATGCAGTTAAAGGAGGCCCAGGATCTGGTGCTGAATGGAAGTCTCCTCATACAGGTTTAGGGCAGGGCAGCTGAATGGACGTCTCCTCATACAGGTTTAGGGCAGGGCAGCTGAATGGACGTCTCCTCGTACAGGTTTAGGGCAGGGCAGGTGCCAAAGTGGATGTGACGTCTGGAGACCAAGGGACCGATGGAGAAAATGTCAATGAGAGGAATGGAGAGGCAGTCGGTCCAAATGAGGTGAGTGTGTGAGTGTATGTGTGTGTGTGTGTGTGTGTGTGTGTGTGTGTGTGTGTGTGTGTGTGTGTGTGAGAGAGAGAGAGTGTGTCAGTGTGTGAGTGCATGTGTGTGAGCATGTGTGTGTGATTCAGTCTGAGTGTGTCTGAGTGAGTGTGTGTCTGTGTGTGTGAGCGTGTGTGAGCGTGTGTGAGCGTGTGCGTGTGTGAGCGTCTGCACGTGTGAGCGTGTGCGTGTTTGTGCGTGTGTAAAAAACAATTTGAGTCTGTCAAGTCTGGTGTTTGTTGTTTTTGAGCTGGTGATGGCGTTGTTAATCTCCATAAAGGGTGTGTAGGCACTGTATATTTTTGTATCATCAACAATATCAACGCCAAAAAAACTAATAACAGGAGATGTGGCACTGTGCCAAATAGGTTTTTAGAACATATTTTCCATTCATTAAAAAAAAAAAAAATTTTTTTTTTTAAAAGTGCATTTGTGTGCATCCATCTGCCTGTCTCTGATGCCTGTGGCAGCTAATGAGGCAAATTATTCCCGGATGAAGTGAATCATTCCTGAGCTAAGTTCCTTAAGCTAAACGCCCACTCCCACCTGCTATAAGCTTAGAAATGGAGGGTTGATGACTGTGCAGGTTTACATGACATAACGCACATAACGCGTAAGGAGAGAATCTATGGGTGTGCGCTCACTGTTCAACTATTGAGAGAGGATAGGCCAGGTTTTCTAATTTCTACATTTATTTAGTTATTTTTGTCAAGCAACAAAAGTTGTGCGCTAATTTCACCACTGAGTGGTTCAGTTCTGAAGACCAATAGGAATGGATAGGCTTTTCTGCACCTGAAACGCTTTTCTAGACAAAGAAACTCACTAACGAGGGGGAATTAGGCTGCTCTAGGAGTTTTTATCTATGAGATCCGAGAGTTATATTATTAAATAACTCAGCATCTTATTACACTTTAACCATGATATATTAAGTAACTCAGCATCTTATTACACTTTAACCATGATATATTAAATAACTCAGCATCTTATTATACTTTAACCATGATATATTAAAGAACTCAGCATCTTATTACACTTTAACCATGATATATTAAATAACTCAGCATCTTATTATACTTTAACCATGATATATTAAAGAACTTTGCATCTTATTACACTTTAACCATGATATATTAAATAACTCAGCATCTTATTACACTTTAACCATGATATATTAAATAACTCAGCATCTTATTACACTTTAACCATGATATATTAAAGAACTCAGCATCTTATTACACTTTAACCATGATATATTAAATAACTCAGCATCTTATTACACTTTAACCATGATATATTAAGTAACTCCGCATCTTATTACACTTTAACCATGATATATTAAGTAACTCAGCATCTTATTGCACTTTAACCATGATATATTAAATAACTCAGCATCTTATTATACTTTAACCATGATATATTAAATAACTCAGCATCTTATTACACTTTAACCATGATATATTAAATAACTCAGCATCTTATTGCACTTTAACCATGGGATCAGTCCTGTGGAAAATTATTGGGCATATGTAAATAAATTCCTTAGTGACGATGCTTTCAAAAATAATCACATGAAGGTTCTAAATATTGAAGTAAAGAGCAGTGAATAGTTAAAAACTAAATCAATTTAATATTTGTTGTGACTACCCTTCGCCTTCAAAACTACATCAATTCTAGGTCATCCATCCCGCAGTTTTATATGAAAATAAAAGGTTATTCCAGGATGTTGGTGAACTTGACAGCTCTTCTGCTTGCTTCTGGCTCTACTGCTAATCCCAGACAGCCTCGATCGAGTTTATCTGAAAAGCGGTCTATTAGTTACTTTTACAAAAGTGTTTTTTTTTTTTTTTGGGAAAGCAAATTTCACATTTGTTCGTTTTCTACTGACACTAGTGCAGAAAAGAAAAATAATCCATCAAAGACAAATTTATATTAAAAAAATCTAGGGTGCCTAAGACTTTTGCCCAGCACTGTATAACTTACGCTGCTAACTTTGTTTGCTGGATCAGCATCCCTGAGCTAAGACGAGGTGCCCCTGCTGAATTAGCATCATGGGAACCCTCTACATGTGGATGCTAAAGTTTTATTCTCACCAAAGCACTGGCACTGGCTCCTTTGCCTGGAAGTGGAAGCATTGGCTCCATTCACGGGATGGGTACTGCGAGGTCTTTTACAAGCCTACTTGGAATAGGATAGCACAAATGTAGGGAAAACGGAAGTCAATTATTTTGGTTAGTCGGCGTGTAGAGACCGATTGTTCTACTCTGTGTACCTTGCGTAATTGGAACACTGGGACGTTGATGATTAAATCTGGTATTCACGCTTTGTAGACTAATTTGGAAAAGGCCTAAGGTGCATTTTACGCTGTGCAGTGATTCCCCTCAAAAGCCCTATCCACACAGTGCTGCTCTGCTGGTGCTGTCTTCCTGGAATTCGCACTAAGCAATGTTAAATTTTATTTTTAAAGATGATTCTTTTCAGAGCTGCCATATTCACTTTGACAACTTGGATTGGGTGGGGGGTATGCTTAGAGATTTCATTTGCCTGGCCCATATTTAGTGTCACTGTGGACCCATAAACTCAACAATGTAAAAGTTGATTTGTAGTTTAAACCAGCCTAAGCTGGGACAGTTAGCATAAGCTGTGTCCTCCACACTTTTAGCTTGTCAACCAGCTGTCCAGCTGGCCAGCCTATGTACTCAGCTAGTCCCCCAGTCTGACAACCAGCTTACTCTATCAGCTTAACCAGTTTACTCTATCAGTTTAACCAGCTTACTCTATCAGCTTAACCAGTTTACTCTATCAGTTTAACCAGCTTACTCTATCAGCTTAACCAGTTTACTCTATCAGTTTAACCAGCTTACTCTATCAGCTTAACCAGCTTACTCTACCAGTTTTACCACCTTACTCTATCAGCTTAACCAGTTTACTCTATCAGTTTAACCAGCTTAACCAGTTTACTCTACCAGTTTAATCAGCTTTCACCAGCTAACTACCATCTTAACCAGCTTTCACCAGCTAACTTTACCATCTTAACCAGCTTTCATTAACTTACTCTACCATCTTAACAAGCTTTCATAGCTTAGAATCCCAGCAGGTCTTTTCAGCAAGGGTGTTCAGATCAGTGAGCTCAAGGAGTGTAGGTCTATGGGCATTTCTAGACTTCAGACCATATTTTACTCTGTGCCTTAGCATAAATTGTCAGTTTAGTTTCTAGGCAATGAAATATGCCATTTTATGCTTTGCTGAGCATTAGTTCAGGCTCCAGTTTCTTCACCTGTTTGTTTTAAACTTAAATTTGATATACATAGAATGGTAAAAATGTGTCTGACTGCTATAGCTGAAGCAATCGATGCACGTAACCTTCCTAATGTTATATTCTTTGTGAACAACATGACCATTTACAGAACAGGGCAAATGAAATAGTCTCATGGAGACACACAACTACTGCAAGAAATAATTCAAAGGAAACAAATAACTGTATTTTCAGGAGTTTATTGTTTTCTTCAAAATGTACATTTTATTTTAAACAAAAGTACAAAAACAAAAGTCAGTATTTACAATACTTATATGGCCTTCTCACTTCACCCTCTTTGGTTTCACTGCTGACCTGATGGATTTAATCAACTAAAATAAAACGAACAAAAAAACTATTAACGCAACAATGCTTTCACAGTTCCCTCCTGCACCTTATCCGCAACGTCCTTCAATCAAAAACGAAAATTAAAACAAAGGAAATTTGCTCACATAACAGCATTTTTTTTATTTATTATTTTTGTAAAGAATGCAAGGAGTTGATCTACTGTACACGACCTTCTCAAACAGCTGAAGTGAAAAACTTTGTGAAAGAATGAAGGCAAAATTGACTAAACCTATCTAACGCCAAAGGCACAGCTAACATGTCTTGTACAGTATTAACAGGGGGGGGGGGGGGAAAGCATCTGGGGATCAGCCATATTTACAGGTACAGTAAATCTCCTCAAACTACAGTGGATGCTCACCAGTTCTTACGGCACAGTAAGCGTTTCCACACAAACCAGCAAAAGTACCATAGAGGTGCAGACTGACAAAATGAAATCCAACGCACTGTTTATTTTGTATATTATATATATTTTGTTGTTTGTAATGAAATATTACTCATTTTCGTGAAGGAACAAGAGAACGGTTACAAAAGACTAAACAGCATAACTTTCCCAAAGATTGGCATACCAAAAAAATAAAAAATAAAAGAGGGTGGTGTGACAATTCGGCTCGCGATTTTAAAAACTCCCAATCATTTTATTTCCCAAAACAAAATCCTAGATGCTGCACTCCACTCTTTAACCGAACCGACGTTAAAATGACACTTGGAATGAAAGCGGCAAATGCAAAAATGAATTCTTGAGGTGTAGCGAAGTAACAGCAGTGAAGCATCTCCCAAGCGGAAACCCACAGAGTCGCAATAACAAGCATAGATTCTTCCCCAAATAGTCCAATTAGTCCTTGGTGTACAGCAGTCCTGCTAGAGAGCGGAGGAAACGAACTATACTTGCCCATGAAACCACTGGCTATGTGTATTTATATAGGCCTAAGTAGTGTACAGTGAATTGACATTTTTACCCAAAAGAGAAGATGAAGAAAAAGAAAAAAAAAATTGAAAAAATACCAGAAACCTACTTCACCGAGTACGAAAGCGCATTCACCAGGAACACAAAAAGGAGGAAAAAGCAGTCTTCAGTGCACACTCAGCAAAATAAAAATCCATATACAACACATTCTTTCAATTTCTTTTTTTTTTTTTTTTTTCTGTGACCGTGGGTGCGTAAGTATGTACATCTCAGGACTTTGGGAGAAAGATCTGCTGGTCAAGTTGCACTAAAAGCCTGATGGATGTCATCTATGTTCAAGAAAAAAAAACGCTCCGATGTCTCCTTTTTGATTTTTTTTTTCTTCTTCTCTCAAACAGCGAGTAAATGCACTATGGCCTCTCATTACCACTTCTTCCCTGGAGAAATAATGAAGAGAAATAACCTGAGGTTAATATTTAGCGCTTTGATATTTCACACAACCTTTTTTTTTTTTTTTGAGAGCCTGAAAAAAATGATTCAGTGAATTTACAAGGCAATTTTAAAGTAATGTATTAAACAAGGTCAACCGAGCTGAAACATTTGATTTGATACGGTACAAGTGGCCAAGCATACAACCTTTCTGCTCAGGTATACTTCGAATCGATTAAACCAGCGACCCTCTGACTGCCTATTGCTCTTACCTCCTGTGCTAATGTCATATTGTTGCAGACCACGTTAGTTACTCGTAGTTACACATTAGTAATAATGTCCGAGTACATGCTCGGCACACGGAGCGGGGGTTGGCCTCACCTTCCTCCTCTCTGAACGCGGGCTCGGCTCCTCTACGCCTCCGCTTTGTGGTTGTTCTCCTCCAGCTTCTTGCTCTCCTCCGAGGTGCCGGCTTCCTCCCCCGTTTTCCACATTCCCTGCCTGAAGCACACGCACTCACAGTCAGCATTTCAGACGACCGCGTCTCTGCCCACTTACAGGCACATGCGAGGGAACTGACACTTCTCTTTAGTGTTGATGATGATGATAATAATAATAATAACTTGTTCTTTAGCTGATGCTTTTATCCAAAGTGACTTCCAGTTGATTAGACGTTACGTGCCTAGCTCAAGGGCCCAACAGCTGCACTGATCTCACCGTCTGGCACATAAGCTACTATTCAGTATTATTGTTATTCTATATTACTGCTGACCTGCCTCCTGTTCCAAATTAGGGCAGCTCATTTGTGTGTTATATGTGTTCGTCTATGGACTGAAAAAGGAAAAAGGAAATAGGGTAGACCTATTTTAAATCCACAACGCAGTGGGATGGACGTCTCAAGCAACCTCCTGGTGTTTCACAGAGGGGAACCTCTGTCTGCACCCTCTCATCTCAGAAACTTTATGTTGGTTTTTAGTATGCGGGAGACCGGAAGCTGAAAGGATCTCTCCCTTCTTATCAGGCAAAAGCCAGACAAATAAAATGTCAGCTTCGTTTACATAAAATGCGTCTGCACACAACACAATGCGTAGGGAAAAAATTGAATGGATGTTTTTTTTCTTTCTCGTTTTTTTTTTTTTCACCCATTTATTCCATTGAATTTTTTTGACTTTATCTGCCAGAGTGATTTGAATAAACAGAAGGAAGGTGGTGACATTTCAGCACAGCAGTACCTTAGCAACAGAGGAGGAGGGCAAAATCTGTCACGTCCATACTGCACATTACGGCAGGAGTGACAGTATAAATGGGTTTATTTCGTGAAACGGCCACAGCAGATGGGCTAGAATTACATAATGGCAGTGAGGAGACCTTTCCACCTGTTGTTTTTGCATCGAACCTTTTAAAATTTATGTATGCTAATTTTTTTTTTTTTTTTTTTTTAGGTGCACAGAGAATGACTTGCCTTTCAGCCTCTGTATTGCGATTGGGCGTGAAAAGCAAAGTATGTTCAACGCATTTCTTAAATGGTGCCTCAACTGGCTTAGCCTCTGGTTCCCTACTGAGAAAATGAGAGCAATTTACAGCTCTGATACTGCTTCATATGAAAGCAATTGGTCGCACTGCTCTGTTGATACATACTTCAGTACCACACTTTGTGGGGAGGTGTGGGTAGCTACTTACAGCTTCGTTACCATAATATCACATTATTAACGCTTTGCATTATCCCTAATATGGAGCTGTAATGTGCAAGTAAGATAATGTACCGCAAACTTCCAGCAAATGAATTCTCTTCACTCGAGTCCTGTTCATGACAGCCGGTTCTGTCCGTCTGGTTATGGGTTCCACTGTGTTGTCTCGTATGTTCAAATAAGGAGTTATTTGTTTTCGGTGTTAAACCATTATTAAGCTATGGCACGCGGAGTCAGGGATTCTGTAACGCCTCCTTGGTACATGCACTCTGGGTTTAAGCAGGTGCCTGATAGAATTCAAATTTTTTCTGGTGTTTGAAACCGATGTTTAGCCTCCATTCTCTCTTCTCACAATTCCAACAACCAACTTGTATGTTTCAGGCCTGGGTAAATATTGTTTCGGATTCAAATACTTTCCCACGCTTTACTGAGCTTGTCTGGTGTATTGGAACAATTCTGGTTCTCTTTGTTGGCAGAAGAGTATTTGAATCCTAAACAACTACGTATTTGACACAGGTCTGGTATGTTCAGAGCCGTCTGCCAGCCACTCTGGCTAGACTGGGAACAAATGCATTAGCAGTACGAGGCACATGACAGCCCATGAAACATTTTGAAAAAGCAGTTTTGTGTGTGTATGTTTGTAAGGGGGGGGGGGCTTACTTGGATTTCTTCATGTATATCCAGTACACCAACCCCACCACCAATGCGGCCAAGAGCAGGCCCACCACAATCCCCACAATCAGCTTGGCCTGGTCGCCTGAGTCATCCGTCTGGTCTGGAACAGCAAAACAAACGGGGATAAACATAAGCAACACTCGCTAAAATATGCAGCGTGCTTCACAGAATAGCGCAGCTTTGATCTGCCTGGCTATTACAGGGAACGCACTGAAGCTTGTGCCTAACCTTATTGCACAGCAAGACAGTTGGGGAAAAAGGAAAAGCTTCAGGGCACGACTGCCATTAATCTTACAACCATAAAGTAAAAAAAGAAATAAAAAAAAGGTGATAATGCATTTCCGAGTGGAATGGCTTCCGTTAAAACTCGTTTCCCCGTAGCTGAGTAATGAAGGCCATGTTTGGCCATAACAACAGGTTTGTCAAGGTGTCGGGCTGCTCGACTGGGTGTCAACAATACCCTCCTTTGCACAAAAAAGAAGGGGGAAAAAACAAACCCCTTAAAACTAGAGCGGTAAGATCTGGGCATGGGTCCCACCTCATTGCCGTCTGTCGACAGCACAGCAATGCGAAGATTAAAACTCCTCCGACGAAAAGGTTTATGTATCTGAAATACTGTTTTATCACGGCTCCCGGCAACAAGTTTACGGATCGCTTTCCGTTTTTTTCCGTCTATCGGGTAGACTTTCCCAGTTCCTCATCATCAAATTAAAAACAAATTAATAAGCAACTTACCTTGTTTTTCCATCACTTTTTCCTCCTCCTTAAATACTGAAATCAGATATGAAATCAAATTAACGTCCGATACAGAAAATAAATGGTAGGCTTAAATGCAACGTCATTTCTGTGGCTGTGGTTGAAATAAAAACCGTAATCTGCCGCCTGGGACAAAATGTCGGCAGGGCTTAATTGCAATAAACAGACTAAGAGATTTGCACCGGCTGACCCTGCTCTTAGTATGCAGCTATGGCATTTACTAATTGATATGCAAATTTATAATGCAAATGATGTTCAGTTGTACATTGTGTTTTTATGCTGTTTTCATACTGATCTACTTGTGTAAGCAAAACAATTCCCTTTAAAGAAGGCAAACAATTCTGTTGAAGGGCAATAAAGGATACAGTCCCCTCCAAAAGTATTGGAACAGCAAGGCCAATTCCTTTGTTTTTGCAAAACATTCCATACATTTGAGGTTGAGATAAAGATAAGAACACGAGTCCAGAATTTCAGCTTTTATTTCCTGGTATTTACCCCTGGATGTGTAACTACTTAAACATAGCACCTTTGGTATCAGACCACAGACCTGAGAAAAAGTATTAGAACAGTACTTAAGTAAATTTAAGTAATACTTAATATTTGGTAGCATATCCCTTGCTTGCAGTAACTGATCCAAGCCTGTGACCCATTGACATGACAAAAACTTCTCTTCAATCTTCTCTTCAGGAGGTGAAATGCATACTCAATTGGGTTAAGGTCTGGTGATTGACTTGGCCAGTCTAAAACCTTCTGCTTTTTCTCCATAATGAAGTGCTTTGTTATGTTGGCAGTGTGTTTTGGGTCATTGTCTTGCTGCATGATGAAGTTCCTCCCAATTACTTTGGACACATTTCTCCGTAAGTTTGTAGACTGCTGAATTCATCCTGCTGTTGCCATCATGAGTTACATCATTAATAAAGATTAGTGAGCCCACTCCAGAAGTAGCCATGCAAGCCCAAGCCATGACACTTCCTCCACCTTGCTTCACAGATAAGCTTGTTTTGGAGCATGAGCAGATCCCTTCTTTCTCCACACTCTGACCTTTCCATCACTTTGGTAGAGGTTAATCTTGGTCTAATCAGTCCATAAAACTTTGTTTCATAACGTTTGTGGCTCATCACTGTACTTCTTTGCCAATTGTAATCTTGCCTGCCAATTTGCATCTTGTGGTATAGCCTCTATATTGCTGCTTGAAAATGCGGTTGATTGAGATAGCTTCACCCTTGCCCTGTGGAGATTTTTTGTGATGTCACTGACTGATGTTTTGGGGCTTTCCTTCACAGCACTTTTCCTTGGTCGACCTGTTCAATGTCTCAGCGGTTTTTACACCAGCGGTTTCTTTCCTTTTCAGAACATTCCAAGTTGTTGTACAAGTTATCCTCAATGCTTGTGCAATGGCTTTGATTGATTTCCCCTCTTTTCTAAGCTTCAAAATGGCTTGCTTTTCCCCGAAAGACAGCTCTCTGGCCTTCATGTTGGTTTATCTTTTCTAACACAAATGCAGTCTTCACAGGCAAAAAACCCTGGGCTAAAACCAAGAGTAAACATTCAGAACTATTTATTGTTTAACCAATCAATCTAACAGCACACATCTGGGCAACAAGAAAACACCCATCAGTCACATGTTCCAATACTTTTAAAATTGGGTGTTCTGATACAAAAGGTGATATGGTATAAGTTCTTTAACAAATCTAGATAAAAATACCAGGAAATAAAAGCTGAAATTCAGATCTGTCATCTCATCTCTATATCTTTTGCCCCTCAAGTTCAATTGTCTTCAGTGTAAAGGTAAGGAATTTACCTTGCTGCTCCAATACTTTTTGAGGGGACTGTATATGCACATTGCTAATCATCGATTAAAAGGCCTTCCTCTTAAAGGTAATTAGGACTTTAATTAATCGTTTCTAATTATTACACTTGCAGGAACACGATTGGTCAGACTAGTGAGTACGCCTTGCACTTAAAAACATAATCTTAAAACTTTCTTGATGCCAGGAAAGTGCACGATAGATACTGTATTAATGTAGGACCTGTGAAAGATGAGCTAGGAGCCCGCAGACCCAAAGCCCTGTAAAGACATGCCAGCGATGATCATGCCACACGCGGGTGACCATGTTTTCTTTTTTAGCATTCTTTGTGATTTTCAAGTGAAAAAACGTGCAAATTAATGCCCCAGAGGCAGGAGGGAAAGGGACAGAGCCCAGCACCCCGACACAGACAAACGCCCCGGAAATAGAAACGAGTGAAATGTGAAGAAGTGCCTTCCAAAAAAGAAAGATAAAAAAAAAAAAAACAAGGATCTTTGTGAAATTCGCCTCTTTTGACATGGCAGCCTTCAGTGGCTGTGAGCCAAGTGCCTATTAATCAACACATTCTTGTTAGCATGCAGCCCAATTCATCACCAGCCCCTGCACAAAGCATTGGCGGAGACGTGGAGTTAGGAGGTCGTCAGGAGGTCGTCAGGAGCTCACCACACGCTCGTCAGATACTCGTCAAATTTTGGTCAGGGGGCCGTGTAGAAAAGTGTGCAATTCTAAGAGCCTATATAAGAGCTATACAACTCCTTCCTAAGCACTTACGAATAGATAGATAGATGGATAGATACTTTATTCATCCCGAGGGAAATTTTAGAAAACCGATTGCGATGGCCGGGAAAATGCTTTAGATTTGCTTATGAAGGAGCTGTATAACTCTTACGTAGGAGCCTTCAAATAAAGTGTTAGTGATTTTCCCATATCATTTCAAGTATGATCCTGTACACTGTATTTTGTCCATCTATAATAGAATACAATATATGGATATTGCTAATCCTCATTTAAAACGTTTTCTTCTCAAAAGTAATTGTTTAGGACTTTGTTGAAGAGTTTGTCATTATTACGCTGCAGTAACATCACTGGTCATACTACTGGGCCAGCCCCGTCACTAGCTTGTCAGTATCTCGTCAGATGTTTGTCAGAAGCTTGTCAGATGTTCGTCAGAAGCTTGTCAGATGTTTGTCAGAAGCTTGTCAGATGTTCATCAGAAGCTTGTCAGATGTTCATCAGAAGCTTGTCAGATGTTCGTCAGAAGCTTGTCAGATGTTGGTCAGAAGCTTGTCAGATGTTAATCAGAAGCTTGTCAGATGTTGGTCAGAAGCTTGTCAGTGGATCCCCATTAGAAGTGCCCCTGGTCATGCAGTGTAACATAGGGGTTAGTTCGATCAGAGGGTCCGGTCTATCCCCAGCAGCTCTGAACCTCAGACCTTTTCCCTGGAGCTTCACAGCTCTTTATCTCACTACGTGCTGCTTAATTAACTACGCTGGGAAAATGCTGAACGTCTACTGTCACTGTGTATATATAAATATAAAATCGGTATCGACAAGACGTCAAAGATCGCTCCTTGATGGCTCACTTGATGTCCTGCAGGCGGTTCAGAGCTGTTGGCGATGCGACCGGGGGCGGATTGGCTGTCGGTGTTAGGAGGTGTGAGTGATTGGGCGGGGACTGGGGAAAGTACTTACAGGACGACACGTTTATGGCCCTCACGTCTTGGCCCAGGTCATTAAAGACCGTGCAAGACACGGTGAGGTTGGCCGTGGGCACCATGACAATCTTGTGAGTGATCTTCCCGTCGACGTAGGCACTCTCCTCCTGCGGGCGTTTCGGAGAGGGGCGGTTATTACACGGTTGCCACACGGTTACCGCACCGTAACCATGCGGTGACGGTACAGCATAGTCAGCGAACCACTCTGTGATGTTGAAATGGAACGGAAGGATTTCTACCGGTAATGGAAAAACAGCTTCTGGTGCGGCGTTCAGAAAGCGCCTGCCATCGCAGCGGCCTTGTTCGATGAAATTATTTATATCCTGATGTTAGGAGATCGTTAATAAGAGAATCCAGTCGAAACCTTTCAGCGAAAACCCTGACGGTTTATGTGGTGAGAATAAATATGAGTTCATTGACTCACCCCCCCTGAGGGAAACGCTTCATTACACAAAACAAGTTCCGGCTGTCGCCACAAGAGGGTGATGAACACCACCTCGGGAGCTTTTGCTGTAGCTGGCTGTTGTCGTGCCACCTGCTTACCACGCCCAACGGCGATGAGGCGACACTCCCCGTGCTCGAGGGGCGGCGGCCATTTGAGCTGAGCGTCACAAACAGGCCAACGTTGGAGCCACGGTCATATGTTGGACTGCAATGATTTTCAGATTTCTCCATCTATGCTTTTTAATTGGACAAGCTTGAAGAAGGAAGTTTGGGGGGGGGGGGAGCAAATAATGACATCACTATGAATCTGGCGGTTTAGGCGTACCGTGGCATACACAAGGATGAATGGGGGAAACCAGCAGTCCTGTGTTTCCATGTATACACACACACAAGCACGCACACACAATACAGCTTGTATATAACCCCCGACTCCTCCAACGTCTGCTTATCTCTGCTCATTGTGTGGAGGTGTCTATGCTGCCAGGGGCACTTGAACAATAATACTCTCCCTTGGTAAAAGATGGTGTGCCCTTGGCCCTTGTGGAACCAAACTGCTAAATTCAGCACTGATGCAGACCTGACTGAGACGGCTGGAGTTCAATACGTTTTCTTACACCAGGTGAAAAAACCCAGGGTGAAGATTGACCCTTTAAAAGAAAATGCCTGGCAAGAAATGTTGGGTCTTTTTCCCTCCATTAAAATACAATGAAGACAATAAAACACAGCCAACTAGACTGGGCTTGTAGAATGATTCCCTACATAAACCCCTGACAGTTAAAACTTTCCTGGTGTCCTAACGGAGCCCTATAAACCCAGCTCTCCAAGCATAACGGGGAGTGAGACAGCCTCTTCTGTAACAGTGGCAGTGCGCGATAAGGAAGGTGTTAGCCTGTGGCTGCCAGTCGTTCCTTGTGAACACTACGACGGCTCCTGAACTAAAATTCCCCCGGTGATTAGTCGCATACGACAAACATGGTGCCCTCTATCTGCTCTCCACAGCAGAACTGCGCAGAATTTGGGGCGGAGGGTCCACCGGCAGTCCGCAGAGCTGTCAAAACGGGGTCCTGACTCAGCGCAGCCCGAACCGCCCGGCAACAGCGATCACTCTGGCCAATCACGTGCCGGGACAGCGATGACAGGCCCGGGGCCCTTTATATAAGGCACCACTGATTATACGGGCTCTGCAGATCCTTCACGCATGGTCACACGCTCTGGGAAGAACCGTTTTCACCAGGGGCCTGCTTTATGGTCGAGAAGCCCGTCAAGGAATGTGTCAAAGGATGTATTCCGTACGGATACGGAGGAGCCCGGAACTCACGGAAGTGCCATTGATGCTCCACAGGACGTTGGGTTTCGGGGAGCCCTCCACCTCGCAGATCAGGACCTTGTGCTTGCCGTCGTTGCCCCTCACCTTGTTCAGACTCTTGATCACCGGCATGCCTGTCGGGAGGGGAGCGGGGTTTGGTCAGTGACACACCGAACATGCAGCCATGACACCAGAGTGAGCTCGAAGCCCTGCTGACTCTCGTCAGGTCTTTGGGCAGCGTGTTTGAGGTTCTCACACCGAACAGATCTACTGCCAGACGAAACGGACCGAATGAGTCCGCATTTGAAGAGCGTTTCGAAAAACAATAGCCGTGCTGATAACAAAAACTGTTTCAGCAATCGATGGAAAATGACAGCATCGACAGCCGTTTTCTTTTTAAACTGTCCACTTACCTTCAGACAAACAACATACACACACACATACACACACACAAAAACAAGATTTACCTTCAGCAAACACACACAAAAAAAACAACAAATACGACTGACGCATTGCTTACAAGGAACAGCAAAAATAAAAAAACAGGAACCTGAGAAATATCTTCAATAAACAATGAAATGCAACATGCCTTCAAAAACAAAAACAAAAACACAAAAGATGTTACCTTCAACGACCAGTGTAAAGGAGTGTCTTTGTGTGAGACCGGCCATGGAAAATTCACACTCATATTTCCCAGAGTCGGCATACTTCAGCTTGTCGAACTTGGGCAGCTTCTCCAGTTTCTCATTGTCCTGCAAGAGCAAGGCTGCCAGTTCAGACACTGCCACTGTGCTGTGTCTATTACATTACATTACATTTATTTAGCAGACGGTTTAATCCACCGAAGGTCAGTTGAACAACTGCAGAACAGGTTGGATAATTGACGTATCGGGTGTTGCGAGTATCAGTTGTCTACAGCCGTGAATATCGAGTCTCGTTCACAAGGCGAATGTAGGCCAAGTCGGCAAGTATGGCGTCAAACTACAAGCGCAGCATGACACAATGGATAATAAAAAAAAACCATAGAACCAAGATGAATACAAATACAACAAATGCCTCCTAGTGAGGAAAAAGCAGCAAGCCCCATTTACAATCAAAACAGGTGAATGCACTTTCCCCTATCACGTACAAAATAATTTTAACTGCGCTGCTTTAAATGTGAAGAAATGACACAAAGAAACTCGTCTATTTAAGCTTGCCCCCTGTCTGTAGAAAGCAGCCCTCTTTACCTTCGTCCAGGAAACCTTAACGTTGCCGGATGCGCTCTTCTGCACCTTCACCGTCACGTTCTCCCCAACCTTCCTCACGACCGTCCCCGAGAGACTCAGACCGGCGTCCAGGACTGGAGAAGAAAATAATTTCAAAAAAACGGTTAGAAGGTCTTTTAAAAGGCCTTTTCAGCTGGTTGCAGACAGTTAGCATGTGGCTCATTTATCCTGCTTATGAAAGCCATTAAAACACTTCTGCTTTCAGGGAAGGAATTCACTCGTGCCGCTCCGTCGACTGTGAGAGATCACCGTCTTTATCGTTTGTCTTTCTTCCCTCCCTCTCCACACGACCGTTATATTCCGCCCTCTTCGCCCCCGCCGCGCCGTTCTACACCGTTCTGTTTTTAATTGTTCTTGCGGCGCTCGTTATTGCACTGTGATAATAGCAGAAATGCTGTTATGTATTTAAACACGACGCCCGTTCGCCGGAGTGAAATAAGCTCCGTGGACCGCGAACGGTAGAGAAATACTTTTCGCTTCTTAGGACAATTTTGATCTATCAGCTCCGCGGTGCACCTTCAGAAAGAGTAATTAAGTACGGGCCATAACCTTTGCTTATCAGCGTTTTCAAATATCCTCCAGAAACGGCCCAATGAAAGCCAGTATGCCGCTGTCCGTTATCGCTCCTCTTGTCTTTCGTCCCCTTGAAGATGACCGTTATTTTTATGACTAACTCCAGGAGCTAAATTGAAATCAAAATTAGCGCAGTTCTTAACGGTATGAATGTAAGAGAATGATAATATTGTAATGGGGGGGGAAATGGGTCAAGAGGGTATTTGAATTCCGAATGTGCAACCCTCCCTTGATTAGCCATGGCGTGCAGACTGAAAAGGGTCTGAAGTGTCTTATGTAAGGTGTTTACGTGCAAGAATGAGCATTTCAGTCCTGTCCTGCAAGCCTTGAGCCTGTCGGTTCAGTTCATGCCAAACTTCTATCAGCTCATTTGAATTAAAGTTCTTCCTGTTTGAATACAAATGATTCCTGCTCGTTCTTTTTGCAGCATTTAGGGCTATAAATGAAAGAGGGGTGGACTCACAGTTGACAGTGATGTTTTCAGAGGCGACGACCTCAGTGTTCCCGACGAGGGAGCACTTGTATTCGCCGGTGTCGTCGCGCGTCACCCCAACGAGCGTGTGGGTGTCCGAGTCCACCGTCACTTTCTGGCCCTGTCGATGAGAGACAATGCGTTGAGAAACAACAAGGAGAGATGTGCTCCATGACTCCCCCGTCATGCAGATGGTATGACCTACAACCATGCAATACTTCATTGGGTCAAACTACCTGGGGAAGAGAGTGGGGGGGAACACGAGGGCGCTTACCTTGATGTAGAAGTCGTAGCTGGTGGGGGGAGGGTTCCCGTCGCCCTTGCACTTGAGGGTCACGTTGTCCCCCTCTTTCAGGGGCCCTTGGGTGTTCACCTGGAGGCTGACCTTCTCGGTGGGATCTGTGGGCAGGAGCCACGGGCAGCAGGTAAGTGGGGACAGCAACACAAAGGGAGACGTGTCCATTTTGGCACGAGGTAGATGAAGCACTTTGGTCTTTTTTTTTTTTTTTTTTTTGCCCATTTTTGATTTTTTTCTCATGTGCGGCGCGAGTCCCCCTTGGCTTTCCGACTTCATTTTTCTCGTGATGTCCTGTAGTGGTTGTCCCCCCCCACCACCCCACCACCCCCACCTCTTTGAAGGCAGCAGTGGAGCGAGTCATATTGCATCTGCACCCCGAGGCAGGGCACAAAGCCGCCTTCAACCCCCAGTAAGTACTACTCCAGACGAATTAAATTACCCGCATTTTGCCGGACACGATTCAGCCCCCCCCCCCCCCCCACCCCCCCTACATTTTCGATATGACACATCTCAAGGGCTACTTCAAGCAAAAGGACACCGCTGCCTCCGTATGTCCTGCTGTCGCCGGGCTCCAAACCGCCCGCGTAAAAACCCGCCAGACGCCGGCCGATCGCTCTGCCGCTACGGCCTCAGCGCATTAGAAACCAACCACCCGTGCCGTCCAGAAGCCATCAGATTAAAACGGCGACACCGTTTTGTCAATATACAGAACAGCCAGGGGACGGGAGGGGATGAATGAAGATGTGTAACCGTCTGGCTCTTCTTCAGTGCTTAAGAAACAAAACGGTGATCAATCTCGGCCCTGAAAACGGCTGGAGCCGCTGCTTTAACGCGAGCGGCCGGTCGATACCGCCCGCCGTCGGCTCGCCGATCCGTCAGAGGCCCGTCCCCAGGGCGGGGGGGACCGAGGGTCACTCGCAGTGGATGGAGGAGGACACAGGGGCGATGGAGGGGGCCTAACGGAGGGTCACTCACAGTGGATGGAGGAGGACACAGGGGCGGTGGAGGGGGCCTAACGGAGGGTCACTCACAGTGGATGGAGGAGGACACAGGGGCGGTGGAGGGGGCCTAGCGCCTAACGGAGGGTCACTCACAGTGGATGGAGGAGGACACAGGGGCGGTGGAGGGGGCCTAATGGAGGGTCACTCACAGTGGATGGAGGAGGACGCAGGGGCGGTGGAGGGGGCCTAACGGAGGGTCACTCACAGTGGATGGAGGAGGACACCGGGGCGGTGGAGGGGGCCTAACGGAGGGTCACTCACAGTGGATGGAGGAGGACACAGGGGCGGTGGAGGGGGCCTAACGGAGGGTCACTCACAGTGGATGGAGGAGGACACAGGGGCGGTGGAGGGGGCCTAGCGCCTAACGGAGGGTCACTCACAGTGGATGGAGGAGGACACCGGGGCGGTGGAGGGGGCCTAACGGAGGGTCACTCACAGTGGATGGAGGAGGACGCAGGGGCGGTGGAGGGGGCCTAACGGAGGGTCACTCACAGTGGATGGAGGAGGACACAGGGGCGGTGGAGGGGGCCTAACGGAGGGTCACTCACAGTGGATGGAGGAGGACGCAGGGGCGGTGGAGGGGGCCTAACGGAGGGTCACTCACAGTGGATGGAGGAGGACACAGGGGCGGTGGAGGGGGCCTAACGGAGGGTCACTCACAGTGGATGGAGGAGGACGCAGGGGCGGTGGAGGGGGCCTAACGGAGGGTCACTCACAGTGGATGGAGGAGGACACCGGGGCGGTGGAGGGGGCCTAGCGCCTAACCGAGGGTCACTCGCAGTGGATGGAGGAGGACACCGGGGCGGTGGAGGGGGCCTAGCGCCTAACCGAGGGTCACTCGCAGTGGATGGAGGAGGACACCGGGGCGGTGGAGGGGGCCTAGCGCCTAACGGAGGGTCACTCACAGTGGATGGAGGAGGACACAGGGGCGGTGGAGGGGGCCTAACGGAGGGTCACTCACAGTGGATGGAGGAGGACGCAGGGGCGGTGGAGGGGGCCTAACGGAGGGTCACTCGCAGTGGATGGAGGAGGACACAGGGGCGGTGGAGGGGGCCTAACGGAGGGTCACTCACAGTGGATGGAGGAGGACGCAGGGGCGGTGGAGGGGGCCTAACGGAGGGTCACTCACAGTGGATGGAGAAGGACACCGGGGCGGTGGAGGGGGCCTAGCGCCTAACGGAGGGTCACTCACAGTGGATGGAGGAGGACACAGGGGCGGTGGAGGAGGCCTAGCGCCTAACGGAGGGTCACTCGCAGTGGATGGAGGAGGACACAGGGGCGGTGGAGGGGGCCTAGCGCCTAACGGAGGGTCACTCGCAGTGGATGGAGGAGGACACAGGGGCGGTGGAGGGGGCCTAACGGAGGGTCACTCACAGTGGATGGAGGAGGACACAGGGGCGGTGGAGGGGGCCTAACGGAGGGTCACTCACAGTGGATGGAGGAGGACACAGGGGCGGTGGAGGGGGCCTAACGGCTAACGGGGGAACAGAGGGTCACTCACAGTGGATGGAGAAGGACATGGGGGCGGTCTCCTGGTCCGGGCCCAGGCTGTGCTGGGCGCTGCAGGCGAATTTGGCGGCCATGTCGTCCCTGGACGCGGTGTACTGCAGCGTGCTGGTGGTGGTGGAAAGGCCTGTCTCTTGGTCCACCTCTGTGACTGGCGTGATTATGACCGCTGCAAGGAAGTTTCAAATCTTAGACAACCATTTCCGTCAAACGATTAACTAATTTGCTAACTGCTCGTACTAAGTAAACTAAGGTTGACATGACCATGCTCGCTCCAAGTAAGTTTAAAAGCTTAGACAGTCAAACAGTGAAAACTAATTTGCTAACCGCTTATGCTATATAACCTTTAAATGACTCACTTTTCCCATCGTCAGCCAATGGCTGGCCGTTCCTGGTCCATGAGACGTTGGCAGCTGGGTTGGCGTCTTTTGCTACGCACTTCCCTAGCTGTGAAAGCAACAACACACAAAAAGCACACAGCGTGACCACCTGCACTGCGATTTACGCAACCCGCTTTTGTCGTCAACCCATCGAAGTTAATGGCTACCGGGTCATGTAATTGATTTCGTCGGAGAGAGAATCCGTTCGCTTGACGATGGCATAGTACGTGCCATTACTTTGCTCGATGGCCCTCTTGGGTTCCGCTTCTGGAGGCAGGCGAGATTCTGTCCACTCGACCGTCTGATCCCGGTTTTCTCTCAGCGCATCATTATGATCCTGCCTGACGGTATGTCTCAGCCAAGAGGCTTCAAAAGGCACTTCCAGGAAACTGCCCCGACTCGGCCACTCAACTTCACTCGGGTTCTCTTAGGAGTGATCGCCTCTGACAGGCACCTTGGCTGCTGACAAGGTTTCCCAACTCTAACGCAACCTCGACAGCGGACTCCAGGAACCTTACCGCGCAAGTTTCAGGCGTCTCCCGGAAACGCGCCGCGAACGCTGCCCTCCCGAGCCTGACGGAGAACGAGCGTGCGGAAACTCCATTACAGCGAGAGCCGGGTCTGCATTAATAAACCTCTGACGGGATTGCGTTCGGTGTGCGCGGGCGGAGGAACCCCGGGGAGAGAACGAAACGCAGCGGTGCGAGGACGGAGAGGGAGCCCGGCCGTGCGCCGCAATGCATCGTGGGGCTGGAGCGCGGCGAGGCGGACCCCCGGAATCCCGTTCCGCACGCGGCGAGGAGGGAAAACGCAGCGAGGAAGCGGAACGGGGTCTGCCGCAGGAGCGGGGTCGCCGTCGGCGACAGGATATTTAAATTACGATTTCGGGAGAGGCTACCACGTACGAAACCTCTGGAAGCCACCGGAGGAATAACACAGCAGGAGGAAAAGTCAAATAAATAAATGAAATAAATCTCCTCAGCATCTGCCACTGGGCCCTGGGAGCTGCAAGCCCTTATTTCCCCGGCTGGCGGTCACATGGATTCGAGCATCCCAGAGTTCCCCCTTCCTCCGCTGGCTCGGTGACAGACCGGACGCTGAGCCGTGACCTTTGCAGGCGGGGGGCGTGCGTTCTGCTCGGGGGCGAGCGGGTGAGGAGTACGGATCAAAGCGTGCGTTCAGGGGGAGGGCCGCTAGTCCTCCTCTGCACTCCGGGGAATCAAACACCGCTTTTGAGTCCCGGCCGACCTGCCCACGCCTCACAAGGCCTTAAAAAGTCGCCAGCATGGATATGCTCTCCCCCAAAAAAAAAACAGATGTAGTGATAAAATGTTGGTATCCATGATAAGAATGGCAATAAGAATAAGATTTTTGTACATTTCCCATTTAAAACACTTTTCAGAAGCGGAAGTATGTCGTAGGCTGTCCTGATCTAGATGTTCTTTCTTCTCACTCTGAATGGCAAGTGTTTGACATTATGGAAAAATTAAAGACTGAATGAATAGACGGCAGAAACAATTTGCACAATTAAATATGAAAGGGATCGGATTGTGAGCAGAGGCGCAATCCAGGCTATTGTGCATTGCTCTATGCTGAATATACTGCACTGAGGGGGGGGGGGATAAAACTTTTAGGAAGTACTTGTGCCTTGAATACAAACGGCAGTTCATTAAACTCTACATTCAACCCACCGTGGTTAGTTTCCCATTCTCCAGGTCCTCTGCTTTCTCTGTGATTGTCGGAGGCGATGGTTTCTCTGGAGGGGGGGAAGAGAGACACATGTGGTGAATGAAAAAGTAAACACTAAGCTCGCTTTCAGACACAACTTTCCAGTGCCTTTTTTTTTTTTGCAGAGAAACTCATCATCCATTTCATGCGCGAAGGAGGCCCCTTCAACATCACAAAGCTGTGTTATGCAAGAGGCGCTAGCTGTTCCGTATCATTGACGATTGTTGAATTCCCGAGGGGATGTGTACACACACACACACACACACCCACAGCCTGAGCTGTCTGATATGAAAGCTTAACTTTCAGTCGGCACCACCGACTCGTGCTTCCTCCAAAATGTGTGCTACCAGCCTGCTGTGCTGCTGTCCATCAGCTGAGCCAATCTGCAGAGCTGAACCGGTGTGCTGATCTGCTCACGGAGCCGGGACAGCCATACCACATCCACCGGAACAACCCTGATGAGCCAAACTAAACCCTCTCTACCTAATGTGCGGTCAAGACGGCAGACGTTCACAGCGTTCGCCACCGACGCATTTTGAATACAAATGGATGCGACTTGTGTCTAACAATGCCAGCTAGCTGATTTGTTGCTTACCTGTGTTTTCCTTTTAAAGGTATGAAGAAATATTACATTGATTAAAGTGTATTATAGCAGGCAAATAATTGTCCACGTTTTCCCCCCCATCAGCAGTAATTTTTAATATTAGCTAACATTCATGGCAAAGAGGGAAAAAAATTAATATGTTCGCTCACATCAACTACTGTCTGCCATCTCGAACGTACGCCTGAGTGATGTCACCGTACACTCTCAGAAAACAACAGTTCTCAAAGGAACCCTGTGATTCCAGAGAAGAACCCTTTGTAGTTGTCAGGCGAAATGCCTCTTTGTCTGGTTGCTTTCGCACTTATCACACCTATGATAGAGGGCTCCTTAAAGTGTGATAAAGAGTTCCTCTCTGGCAGGGATGTGAATCACGTCCCATAGAGGGCTGAGGGTATGCAGGTTTTGCATTCCGGCCAATCACTAAGCACCTCCCGACTTTTACAAATGAGCTCCCTCCTCTCTGGGTGAAGTTGTGTATTAAGGAAATGAGCTGGTGCAGTGATAGTTTGTAATGAAGACCTGCGTACACTCTGCCCTCCACGATACGTGATTGGGCGCCCCTGCTCTACGGAGACGAGCCAAGGAGGCGTGTTTTCCGAGAGCGTGAAGCGCGCGCAGCTCTGCGCTTCCTGCGGGTTTCGGTTCGGGACCCTTCCCGTTTCAGCTCCGCGGGGGGGGGGGGAGGGGGGTCACGCGGCCGACCCCGGGGCTCTGCTGGCGGTGCGACGGCGGGGGCGTACTCACTGTGCACCAGGAGGTTGACCCGGGACGTCAGGACGTCGGACTCGGTCACCACCATGCAGGTGAATGTCTTCTGGTCCCCCAGGTTGGCCTGGGCGATGAGCAGGCTGTATCTATCGGTGATGTTCACCCGGTTGGCGTAGTCGTCTGCGGCCAGGATGGACGTGGAGTCCTTCTTCTTGACGAGCAGGTCTCCGCTGGTCCCGTCGTCCTTGTCCTGATCCACGGCGACACAGGCACACATGCACCGGGGGGCTTTTAGAGCGGCTCGGCCCTTATTATGCTGATCTATGTCTCCGGTAAGCCGCGCGCTGCGCGGAAATGAATAGCCTCCCCTCACCACCCGCACCCCCCAGCCAGCCACCCAACCACACTGCGGTGCCTCCAGAAGGCATCACTGAGAGAGCCATTATCCCGAAAGTAATGTATAACAATAGGCAAAAAAAAAATGACTGCCTCTCAATAAAACTTTAATTCTGTTTCTTTTCAAAGTTTTACGACCATCTGAGTCTGCGAACATGAGCATAAAATGTAAAAAAAAAAAAAAGAAAAACCCCCCAAGGTTCTGCCGACAATGCCTTCCTTTCACAGTGTGGATGAAAGGAAATAGGTTGACACAAAAGAATATTCCGGCCTTGTACTTCTGCTTGATAATTAAATAGGTAATACAACTGTACAGCTATACTGTTTATTGTCGAGGGAAAATTTCTTCCGTAACTCTATTGTGATTGCCTTTCCTATTATTTGAGGGATGCAGTGGCAGCATTAATATGACGCTGCTTTTTCATGCCTTCATTGGGCCTCAGCAAGTTGTGGAAACTTACATTAGGGGATTACTGCGAGTGTGGATGAAGCACCTACCTACCTGTGTTTCTGCTGCACAATAAGCATTGCGTAACGCTGCGCTTACATAACGCTGGCACATTGATATATAGCGTTGCGACGGTAAACAGGTTCGAGACGGCTTTGATGTAGTGCTCCCGTAAATAGGTGTGCGCCCGTTGTTATGTCGGCTCAAACAGGTTGACCGTTAATAGGGCCCGTGTCGGGACGCCCGTATACAGACGTCTCCAAACATTAGGAGGAAAAGGCTTGCGGGGTAGAGGGTACGTCCTACTGGAAGATTAATGCCGGAGATTTGGGCACGCGTCTTTAATGACTGTGGGATCCCTGTGAATAATTGAAGCTGGCACAGCGGAGTGTGTTGCATGCAGGACGTTTGTCGGGATGAGGGAACTCACATATTTCCATTTAACAAACAGATTAGCTGGAGGCGCAACTCCTTTGTTGCAGGCCACTTCAATGGTCTCTCCGTACAGGCCCACCATGGTGTCCAGGCCGCTCGCTGGAAGAAAGCAAAGGCAAAAAGAGTTTTTAATGCTTCTGATATCCTTACCCCCCCCTGGTCTGTAAGGCCTTTGTAGGTCTATCGTTTTGAGGTAACGTCCTTCATCGGTCTGGGATAGGCTACAGTGCACTTCTCACAACGCATATGTGGACAGCGCCCAAATTTCTCGACCTGCATCGTGGCTATACGGCCGTTTGACGTCGAGTCGTGACACAACCGCTTTTCTACCTATAAAAGATCAAAAGATCAGCGTTTTGTGCTCTCCGAGTTTCTGGCGTCAAAAAAATGATCGTTTCTGCTCCACCAATCAAAATCCCTGCTGAGCTGGTCAAGCTGGGTATGAGCTGGTCAACCAGCACGACCAAGCTGGTCATAAAGCTGGTCTAGCTGGTATGAGCTAAACCATGTCGAGCTGGAAGCTGGTCTGAACTGGTCAACCAGCTTACCAGCTTCTTCTAAACCTAGCTTGAGCTGGTTTTTATTTCAGCCGGGTCGATGACGGAGGTCGATTATGTCTAACCGATGTCTAAATGCCTGGTGGGCAGTCGCTTCTTTCCACTCTGTGGTCCACTAGCCGGGCAAGGGCGGCCGGGTGACTCCCGGCGGTCCACCGCAGCTGCGTGAGGTGCCCGGTCGCCCTGGACGGCACCACGGCGGTCCACCGCAGCTGCGTGACGTGCCCGGTCGCCCTGGACGGCACCACGGCGTCCGCAGCCGGAGCAGGCGGCTGGCAGGGGCTCCGACATCCAGGAGTCGCTCTAGCGCGACAAGCCGGATCCCGGCCGACTGAATAAAAACCCTGGGCAGCACTGCCAGAGACAATTAGCTCTACCGCATTCAGGATCTCGTTCAACTGTCACTGAGAGTGAGCGCTTTAGCCGGTATTAAACATTCAAAGGGGAGACTACTGAATAAACAATGTACCTGTTTGCATGAAATCCGACTCTTTGGCTGTTCTGCTACGAGAGGATGTGAGAAACGCAGGAGCGACTGCATTCTGACGCAATGCTGAACATTTATTCTGCACGCGTCCTTAATTCTGACTGATTTTTATTTTATTAATTTTTTTCCCCTTTGGCAATTGCCTTAACAAAACAACTTGCCTTTATTTGCAAGACAAAGAACAAATTGAGGACCACGTCTACGTGATATTGAATAAAAAGGTTAAGTTCTTTAATAACGGAAATTAGACAGTTTCTTCTTATTGACAGCTGGAATACACAATGCGCTCCTGCTAGCGGCTTACATTAATCAAACAGCCGGCGAACAGCCCATTACCCAAGCAGCAGGGACACGGATGAGCAAGCAAAAATGCAACCTGTCCACACACACACACACAAACACAAACACATGCAAACGCACACACAAACACACGCAAACGCACACACACGAACACACACACGCACACACACAGGACCCTACGACAGCCTTTCTACAGGTGACATCTACTGAAAGAAAGGGTCTCCTAGAAACAGGCCACGCTCAAGATGACTGGATGATAGTTCAGCCAATCGGTGGGATGAACAGTTGCCGGGCGTAATTCGCTCATTTGCTCCCTATTTGAATGTGCTTGTCCATTTCCATCTGGCAGTTCCCAGAAATCTCAGACAGGCTCAAACTCTACTGCCAGCAACAGCAGAGTCGATTTGCCTCTAGACTCTTGACATTTTTTCCTTCACGGCACAGAAACCAGTGAATGGCTTCCATTCTCCAAGAAAGGAGTTAATTAAAAAACATAACGACGACAGAAGTGAGAACAAGGGATTCATCAAAGCTTTCAATATCGCATGTTTCCTTCCTAGTGAGGGTAAAACTTTAAATTTAAGACGCTCTGGAGCTTGCGTCGTTTCGTTTCGGTCCACCTCGCCAGCCAAACACTCGAGCGTTTGATTGTGCTCGTCTCCGCCGGTTTTCCCAATGATGCACCGACTTAATAGAAATATAAGAAACCGTACGTACTGCCGTCAAAGTGACACGCTTTGCGTCGGGGTCGCATTTGGAGGTAAATAGAGGTGCTTGGAGAAGACCAGGGCCTGCCCGTCGGCTTGAGACACACTCGCTGGGATCATGAATGGAAACCAAATGTGCTTTCGGCAAACAACGCAAACAGCACCTGCCATCTGTTACCTGGCCAGGTGCAGATTGCTATGGCAACGTGCTATCACCTGAAAGGCAGCTGCCATTTCCCAAGTGTGTGGGAGAGGGGGGGAGGGAGGACAAAATGAGATAAAACGGCGGGAGTGCAACTGGATACTCCTAACAAGCCCTCCATTTTAGCAGTGCAGAAAGATAAATGACATGGGTATACTAATGACTGAACATTAGTTTTGGGGAGGGGGGGAGGGGAGAGGGGACAGGGACACATAGACTGTATGTCTTTATCTATTTTTATCCTAGTTACAGGCCGTGTCCTCTGAGAATAGTCTGTGTGGCACAACGTACCCTCAGAGAAGTCCACATCCGTAAAATGTAAAATAGCATTTATTCTGTATCCCAGCTGTTTACAACAACTGCCATAATGTTCGGCCTGTGGCAATTATTCTACTTTCATCAATAGCAACTTCCATGGTCTTCAACTGTGCCCACGTATTGATATTTCATATGATTGAGTGTTCACACAATCTAGCTAAAAGGCTCCTTTAGTTTATTTACGCGAGGCATCTGCAACCATCTGTTGGAAATTGCTCTATTCGGATCAGAAAAGGCAGCAGAATTTGTAACCTGTACTACCACTGATATGTGAAAGGGAGTATAATGCGGAGAATGTCCACTCAAGGGCCTTTTCCGATTTCAACCTCCTTATAAACTGAATAGTCCTCATTTCATCAAAAAGAAATTGTGCAAATCCACAGTTTCGCACACTAAGCAATCTAACAAGGCGGAGGCCTAATTCAGGAAGATTACCCTTTGGCAATTGGGACTGGCGGAAAAAAACGCCAGGCTCCTTCCCAGACCCAAGGCTACGCGAGAAAAAATGATTCACTGTTACTATAATTTACTGTGCATTTGTTTTTTTATGCCCAATAGCACAAAGGGAGATAACTCCAGCCTGCCTGTCTGCAGCCTGCAATCATAATTTGAATTGCATGCTAATATCGCAGATTCAAATCGCTTCTCTTTGAATAGGCAAAGTGCGTGGAGCCCAGCCCTGGAGAGAGAGCTTTGTGTGCGACGGGGGCTTAAGTTACAGCGAGTCGCCCTGCGCCACTTTCAGCGAAACCTCAGCAGCGCACGTGCTTTAACAGACTTTTTTAAAAGGCGACAGGCTTATTTTCTCTGACTGAAGCTGCACCCGTTCCCTTTAACGAATCGATTCCAGTTGCCCGGTTCTGGAAGGCAAGGGACAGCACAGCTCCATTATGGGGTCGTCCTCATTCTGCGAATGCTCATAATCTCACGGCCTCCATTCCTGGCTCCAGGGTCAAATGAGCCGCACACTGAATGATTACAGCAGCCAGTCAGAGAGAATATTGATCACCTCTGAAGAATTTCTCCATTTCGACGTATCTTTTGTTTGCGTTTCAAAGGGAGTAAGGGGACCACGTCAATACTCTAGCCAAACCGACTGTGAATGGTCAAAAATAACTTATTGAACCCAAACAGACGTAAACATATTGGTATTTGGGGTCAGCCTGTGGACGACCGCAGTCAGTCAAAACAAAAAAAGGCAAAAACAAACAAGCAAAGTCTGTTAAAAAGTGGCACGCTGGCTCAGCATGTCAAAAAAAAAAACTAAAACAAGAGACAGTGAGAAGCAGGTAAAATGTTGTGGCAGGCTAACGCCACACCTACTTGCTGAGTGGGCACATGCCCCTGGGTTGCATTGGCAAATCAGCCCAGGTGCTAAACATGTTCTCCCTCGCCATTGGCTAAAAGTCACAGATTGGGGGAATCACCATGCAAAATGACAAAGCTGAAAACGGTGAACAAACTAAAATGGATAAAACTAAAGTGGGTGAAAGGGGAAGCTTTTTTTGTTGTTTGCTTATTGAATGAAGATGCTCTCTCTCACGCTACAATAATAACATGCTGGTGGAACCTGAAGTTGACAAACTCCCCGTGCCTAGCCCCTTCTCCTCTCTCTCCTAGGGGGTGTCGACCGGTGTGTGAAAAGGTGGTTTCTGTCTGAGGAAGGCTTCAAAACATTTGGACTGGGGAACTGGTTTCTCTGGCTCATTCCTCACTGTGAAGGGTCTGTCGTGCCAGACGTGGCAATTGCGCTAATGCGTGCCGCAGCCTATTGTTTTTAATGGAAGGGGAGGCGCACTTAGTGTGTCTATATAGTGATTATCACACCCTTTGTGTTGAAATACAATACTGTAACCTGTACCCTGTAACCTCCGGTACTGTATATCGTTATGCGTGGTCAGAAACCATTTGTTCCACATGGAGAAACTGTCACCTTCTTCGAGTTCCATGAACGGCACACCATTTAATTAGGTTCACACAAAATCCCGGGCCCTGTTTCACAGAACGGGATTACTGCCTAAAACCTGGAACCCTCTCAAATCTGGAACACGGACTGAAGTAAAACGAGCTGATTTAATCAGTTGCGGAATTAGTTAACGCTGTGATCCTGCTTTGTGAAATACCCCCTGTTCATACAGTACTTCTGCTTGTTTCAGTGTAAAGAAAATAATTATATACGTATATATATATATATATATATATATATATATATATATATATATATATATATAGTGCTCATTCCCACGGTTTAAGGATTTATATGGCTGTTACAGAAGGGCCGCAGCATCAGGTGTTGGTTTTTCGCAAACTAATTGGTAATTACGTGAACAAGTGCAAGTCCAACTTATTAAGCGGTGGAAAAAACTACCGCTGGGCAGAAAGTCATCATCGCTGTGATATAGGATGTTATAATTACACTGGGGTGATAATTGCATTGTCTAAACTTTACTGTCACAATACCCTGAACACACGCATGGGTAGAAACTAACCTGAAATGTGCAGGTCATGCCTGCTCGCACAGGTTTGCCGTTTCTCTAGGAAGAGAAGGCTTCTCTCGCACCAGCAGCAGTAATAACTCTTAAGTCCTTCATTCATTTTCAACAATAACTAGTACAGAGACACCCGTGAAGAAAGATAGCTATTGTGCAGCTTGCTAGCCGTGTCAGACTTAATGAGATGCACCTTCAATCAATTAGGCAGAATTATATGCATCCCAGAATTTTTTTTTGAGGGAATTAATCAAGCTGTCTGTAAAGTTGGTAATGGCTTGGGATGGTATTAGGTGCACTTTCTCTGAACAAAGTACTCAACACAAAATCGCATTACAAATTGCTTGGGAAAAAAAACACAAAAAGTCTAAATTGCAAGATTAAGAAAAGAGAGCACGTTCTCCAAGCCAATTTGTACAACCGAGGATGGAATTAAATTATAAATTACATTATTTGCTTAGCAATTGCTGTTATCCAGACAGACTTTTACAAAACTGTCTATTTATAGAGCTAATATTTACTGAAAAAGTTAAGGGTAAGTACCTTATCCAAGGGTGCAATAGCGCTGAACTTTCGGTAACCTCTGAGTTGGAATTCAAAGTTCCAACTAAACTATACTACACTTCCTTTTTAGATTTGGCACAATATACAGACTGCCACCTTGATAATGAGGAGTAGCAGAAGTATACACACTATTTACCAGTAGGTTACTGGCAGTGGAGCCCACACTGTGGTAGAGTATGGTATAAACCACAGCGCCCCCCATGGTAGGGAGGGCTTTATTGGGCAGGGTAATCCTTACTTCAGTGTGTCTCTTCTGGTCAGTCGAACACCAGTAGGTTACTGGATGGCAGTGGAGCCCACACTGTGGTAGAGTATGGTATAAACCACAGCGCCTCCCATGGTAGGGAGGGCTTTATTGGGCAGGGTAATCCTTACTTCAGCGTGTCTCTTCTGGTCAGTCGAACGCAAGCATTCTATCCGCGGTCTGATTAGTCCATCTTCTACAAAATGGCTGCGCGTGGTAGCTTCCTTAGACACAAATGCTATTCTGCCGTCTCAAACTGACAGAGGACGGTCTTACAAATGTGACTGAGTGAAACGGGGGAACAGAGAATGTAAAAAAATAAAAAATTACCCTCTGCGCGTTGCCTCCATAGCAACACAGTGAATATGCAGTCAGAAAAATAAATAAATATATGGTGCTGCTTGGCAGTGGGTTATTTGTGCTTCTTGAAATGGCCCTTCCAGTCAGCTTGTCTAAAATGTCACCTTTGATGGGTAATGCCAATTTCATCCTCTTGAAATATACAGTATATATATATATATTTTTTTTTTTTCATGTTCGAAACCATAATGTTATGTACAATAATGTGGGACTGGCAGGCTGTGGTAATGGATGCAGAACTGTGTAAGCAGTTGGGGGAGAGGTCTGAAGAAGAAATTGGGGAATATATTATTACAATCGCTTTAAAAACCAAAGTGCTTTCATTAAGGTACACAACTGTGTCAAAGATACAGTATATAAAAGCTTTGTGGGAGGATTGAACTAAAAAGGCAAACCAGATCAGTGAAAATAGTAAGAGTGCATACTGTACAGTACAACAAACTGTACAAGAACACTAATTATTTGTAGTTGTCGTTTTTCACTCGGATACTGAATATATGCAGCTCAGTGCCAATCAGAACTAACTGTGATGTGGATTGACTTAAGATAGTAAAAGGTAGCACCGGCTTAAATGAAACTGCAATTAGTCAATTGGTAAAATATAGAATGAAACCACGATGGCAGGATTGACTGTAGTATATTCTATTTAGCACTTTTTTTCAACCATTATATTTCTAATATTTTCCTTTGTAGGCCTACAGTATATATTCTCTGATTTTGGAAGGATTTTGCTGTTGCTGACCTAACTTATGCCACAATTCACTTTAGGTAGAAATTCAGTGACTAATACTTATGTAACCCAGTTCTACTGGAAGTGCCTCTCAGTTTTCCTTTTTTGTACTTTAGGATTTGGCTGAGAGAAATCTGCTTTAATACCTTGCTCCAACCATTTTCACACTTTCACACTCCCTGAGTATCTAATTCTTTCCATTTGACTAATTACAAAATTGTGAGCTGGGTTCACAGACTTAGATTACACGTAGTCCCGGACTAAATTGAGCTTTTGAATGGAGAATCTTCATTCAAAATAGGAAATAGGGAGCCCACACTGTGGACGAGTGCAGTCTTCGGACAGATATTTGAGTATGCAAATATCACAGGAAAAAAAACAAGTTTGTCTCCCCCGGTCTGCATCATTCCAAATCACCCATACAAGTGACCATTTGCATTGTTCCTCACTGAAAACCACCACTTTAATAACCAAAATTATAGTTGTCGAGCTAGGCAGAGCAGACCTTTTCACATTTCCTCTTAATTCTTGAATGTAAGTAGCAAAAACCGAAGCAATTACATGCACTAGAGAAGTCCAGCTAGTTGAATATTTCTGTTATTATTAGTCTTAACGCGAACAGCATTTCAAATTTGTTACTCTATACACTACATTCTTAAACTATATTTTGACCTTCAATCTCAGAAAATTGTACATATCATCAAATGCATTTAAGAAGCAATGTTGCTATGTTACCAGGACAGCGCAGGCATTTAAATAGGTAGGTCATGAAAGTGTAGCAGTGATAAACGATGCTAATTAGCACATCAACCCTGCATTGCAGGTAGTGACATCGACCCTGCTGTCGCTGGGCTGTCACTCGATCGCCACGGAAGTCCCGCCCTGTTAACACCATTGGCGTGCTAATACTACCGTGTCAGAGACTCAAGGGAGCATTATGGCCAATAGGAATCCTGTGCCCATGGTGTTTAGTCATGTCTAGTGTGGCCTTTTAGTGACAGCTAAACTGTTTTTCTCACTAATTATATTGTTTATGTCATTTTCTGAGCATTGTCAGTCAGGGGTGGCAGTAATTCTGGAGTGCACTATAACTGCAGGTTTAATTAGTTTATTTTCTATTCTAAATGATCTAACACAACAAAACACATGGGAAATGATGAATACACATGCTATATGACATCATCTGAGTATTTAAATATAGAAAAACTCATTAGCGGTACAGAAGATCCGTGTGTCTACTTTACAGATGTGAAACTAAATTGTACTGTACAGTTCAACTGACTGACCCATAACTGTTTGCAGTAATTACCTTGCTTTTAGAAAGATTTTTTTTCTTTAAGTGCTTTGTTCAAACACGAGTTGTAATTGAAAACAACTTTTTTACAGGAAACTGCCAGCCTCTTGCAGAACAGATGGTTATTCACAGGGGAGGAATCAGTAGGGTTCAGACAAGCCCATCACCCATCAGAAAGCATTATCTGCATGCTTATAGCATTTGATGGAGGTTTCTAACATCCCTAAACAACAGACGCCAATTCTGGTTTACCCGATAAAGTGCATTTAACCCCAGGTATATTATGAACAATACACTGCAGATCTCAACTGTAATTGTGAGAGAGCAGAGGTAAAAAACATTGCTTCCAATGCATCCTACGATGCACAACACGCCATGCAGCTTTTCAGCGGTTAACGGCCATGCGATTTGAAACACAGAGCATGCCCGTAAATGTATTGCACTACATTGTGTCGAACGTACCCTAATGCTGTGAGCTTTGAATGGGGAAAGCAGCTTCCTGATAAGAAATTGAAAAAAAAGAGAAAGAAATAAATTGGCAGGCTGCGGAGTCATCCCCTGAATGAAGATGGCTTCTCTCGGCTGTTAAAATCGGAGGAAACGCAACTCTAATTTTAACAGCAGGGGCTTTGGACTGGATCCCTTAACTCTCCATAATCCCTCTCTTTTATACCTGAATTTTTTACACAAGCAGAGCTGGTTTTATTCTCCCTCCCCTTGGGAAACGGGTTAAAAGTCTAGGGCAGACATAACAAAGGGATTTTGGCGAGCCCACCAGAGTGGACATGTGTCCGGAGACAGTGTCCACCCTGGCCAACAAGCCAGACCAGCCCCGGGGTGTGGCAGGTGCACAGAGCACTTAGTGAATGTTTGCATTTAAAAAAAGAAAAAACTCCACTCCAACTGCCCCGTGTGTCCATCCGTTATGAAAACATCAGTTGCCGTTTCTGTGGCCATCTGCTTTTGGGGTAGCGTAGCCATTTTGTGCTCCTTCTGGGAATTTTAATGGGTCCTCTGACAGACACCTGTGGAACACCTGGTCTGGCTTAATAACCACACTGAACTTCCAGTTGCTATGAGAAATGGTCCAGCAATATTCATTTTGAGCAGAGATATTTGGAAAATGTAATTTATAAACAGCTGTTATGCACATTTATTAAAAGTGATGGGAGATTTATCATGGATTCAGAAAAACTTGGATTTCCCCCCCTCCATGTTTCCCTGTAAATTAAGTGATAATTATATTAATGGCTCTCCGTTAACTAGCCTAATATGGCTACCTGTCTATTAGCGGACATCAGCATGTGTCATTTGAGAAGCCTGTTTGCGGGTCAGACTGCAGATGTGTTCGGGACACGGCAGAAGGTCTGTAATTACGTTTGATAGGAAGCCGCCATTATGATGCGCTTGCAAATGCACTGTTAAAGGGGTTCTTTTCTGGCTTTCACCGCGGAGCGGGAAATTCTGGTGAATTTTCGGGGCTTTTGCACCCCCCCCCCCCCCCCTCCGCTAAACATCGTCCAACCTTTTGACAGCCTGTCTGAGTCGGCGGAGAGTGCATGCACACAATGCTCCTGGGGTTGGCGGTGGGCTGTTTTCTTAGCGGTAAACAAAACAAGGAAAGAACTCCACAAGTCAAGGTGGCGAGAATGAGGATGTAACGCACATATTTAGCACCGGTTCGGACCGGTTTCTTATCGAATGAGGTCAACGGAAACCCTGAGTGACAAGGAGGCCGTGTTTCACAGAGACACCATGCGGCAGAATTACATCAGTTTCGGGAATTTCACATTTTTCCCCTTGCTCCATTATAATCTGCACCGATGACTGTAGATGCTGACATTAAATAGAGCCGGGGAAATTAGTTGGGCTGACGGCAGAAGTAAACCCAAGAGCTGAGTTTTTTTCCCCGGCGGAATGTACAGTCAAGCATCACGAGCCCAGCACAGAGTGCAGAAATGACAAGGGTTTGTGTGTGTGTGTGTGTGTGTGTGTGTGTGTGTGTGCACAGTGTGTGTGCGTGTGTGTTTGTGTGTGTGTGTGTGTGTGTGTGTGTGTGTGTGTGTCTACGTTCATCCATGCATGCGTATGAGGGTCTGGGGAATACGGGCAACACTTGAGTAATTACTTCATTAATTTCTTTTTTTTAAGTATTCCTGATGCAAAAAGGTTTTGCAATATCCTTTTTTTAAGAAATCTATCAGGAAAGGGTCAACTGAGACCCTGCCAAGGGGGCGGCCTGCCAAGACGTAAAAGAGGCGCTCAGCGCTAATGAATTCAACACAATGCCACACTTTATATTAACGCCGTCAGCAAAGTGGGCTCACGTGAGCCAAAGAAAGAGTGTGGAGAATTGCGAGGGGGGATTTCTGACAGCTGCCATCCAACCTAACAACGGGCCTCTGTCCAGGAAGTGCGCGCAATAACACTGTTAAACTGTTAACAAAAAATTAATGATTAATTCACTCGCTCCGTTTACAGTCGCAAAAGTGGGAAGCTTCTCGGGCTTAGCCGAAGCACGCTCTTCCGCCACAACGAAAACGACAACAGATCGATAACCCTGACGTGTTCTTCTGCGCTGAGAAGTAGAACGCTGATGGTAGTCTTAAGCGGGGGTGAGGGGGCTAGTGAGAGTACAGATGGTCTGGAAGAGCCTGTTATTCTGCTTTCTGCTCATGGTATACTAAATGGTAAATGGTTGGCATTTATATAGCGCCTTTATCCAAAGCGCTGTACAATTGATGCTTCTCATTCACCCGTTCATACACACACTCACACACCGAAAGCGATTGGCTGCCATGCAAGGCGCCGACCAGCTCGTCAGGAGCATTTGGGGGTTAGGTGTCTTGCTCAGGGACACTTTGACACAGCCCGGGTGGGGGATCGAACCGGCAACCCTCCGACTGCCAGGCGACTGCACTTACTGCCTGAGCCATGTCGCCCCACCCTAGAACAGAAACATTTTCTTGGGTTCTGGCAAATCATGCGGTCAGGCCAGGGGGGGGTTATACCTGGTGTGAACTGAGTGGAGCGCTCCTCCAACAGCCAGACGAGGGTGGCAGCATGATCTATTTCTGTAGAAATCTATGAAGACGTCTCTCCTGTTTTCCGATATTTCAAAAAAGTTGAAGGTGTGTGCTGATCTCCGCTAACGGTTAAAGCACGGGGGCGGTGGCAGAGCAGGTTTCAGTCTCAGGAAAGTTTGATGTTATAACGGTATGCTGTATAGTATGGTACACTATATGTTGTTCTGAGCCAGTGAAACCCTGTAACTGCACATTAAGGAGCATGTTGAAAGCGTGGTGTATTCACACAGACAACAGGAGGTTATGAGGAGGAAGTAAGTGGGAGGGAAGTGCAAATTGTCCAAATTGTCTGTGCCAACACAATAATGCCTTTCATTTTGGTAATATTTCACCAAGCTCTCAGCCCATGTCTGTACTGTATCATAAGAAATGGAGAACACAAGGCAACTACCATATCAACGTTCAGAACAATATGCAATCGGGTGCTTCTGTATGTAGTGGCAGAATTTTCCATGTTCTCGACAGACCGTACATATAAATTATAATGCGGGGAAAAAAGCATGTTGAATTTTATCAGGTTTGAGGAGGTGAGCTGCACTGCAAAAAGGGCTTACTGTCTTAATGAGTATTTTGCTCTTTTAATAAGACTCAATATCTTTTTTTCCCTCTCGAAAATATTAGCTTGTTTTAAGTAAACGTTTGCTTAATCTTCTTATCTCATTGGCAAATCTTGAGATGAGATTTGCTTGCCAAGTGAAATTGTCTTATTCTATTGGCAAATCTTGAAATGAGTGAAACCGCCATACCTCATTGGCAATATTTTCATCTTATTTAGCAAAGAGAAGTCAAATAAATAATATTTGAAGTCTGAATATAAGACTGAAGTGCTTGTCATTTTTTTAGGTTTTGCAGTAGATTTGTAGATTCCTAAAACGGAGAACTGAACGTGCGTGTCCCTGCTCCAGCACTGCGGTGATACGAGCACAGCTCCCTGGCACAGGCGTGAGGACAGGTTGAGACAGGGCCGCTGTCTTTGCCATGGACGGTCAGCGCGACCTGTGGCAGACCGGACGGCGGAGCTTTGGGCCAGCGACCGTCCACCTCGCGCCCAGTGGGGCGTGCGGCTAATCGCACCGCCCCGGGTTCCAGCTCTTCTCTCCGTACAGACCACAGCACGACCGCAGCACGGGAGTAACTGACCTCAGGAAATGGAAAGCACACGCACCCTCCTTTGACCACAGGTGCTAAATACACAGTCTTCTCATTGGCTCGCCTTGTCTCTCTCTCTCTCCCCTCCTCTCCCCTCCTGACCGACTGGTTCAACTTGCTCGGGGTGGTGTGGCTATTTTCCATACACACAGGCACACAAACACACATGCAGACACACACATACTCACAAAAAGACATGAGCGCTCAGACACACAAATGTGCGCACACACACACACGCACGTATGTAGACATGCAGACATACACGCGTACACAAACACACATGCGTACACATGCAGACACGTGCGTACATGGATATACACACACAAACACACACACACGCACACAGTCCTCCCCCCCCCACTTACTCAATTCCAACCGTAATATCCGCGGGGCAAAGATCACACTGCAGTTCAACTCACCTTCCGCAAACACGCATGTCCCCCTCAGCTAAAGCGAGGCGCGAGAGATTATTACACGATTACACCATTTCTACACTCAACCCCGTAATAACCGCTCTCAACGAGTGGAACGTCAGGATGAAAAATGCCTTTAATGGCGTTTTTCATAAAATGCATCACGGCCCCGAGAAAACATTACGGTGCGTGTGAAAGAACACGAAGCGAGACGCAGAGAATGGCCTGTGCGCTGCATCTTAAGCTCCTCAGTTTCTAACGTGCTCAGCTGCAGGTTTCATCATATTATTGCCGGCAAACAGGCTCTCCATGACGCCTCCGGCGAAAGAGCTCTTCAAGTGTGTAACCGAATCCTGACCGCGCCGTAGTCTGCAGTCTGCCGTTTCTGACTAAAAACTGAAACTGACGACAGTTTCTGACTAAAAACTGAAACAGGCAAAAGTTTCTGACTAAAAACTGAAACTGACAAAGGTTTCTGACCAAAACTGAAACTCGCTAAAGTTTCTGACTAAAAACTGGCCATTGTGTTGCCCGGGAAAGCAGAGTGTTGCTCAGGCTTCCAGTCAGCAGAGTGGCGGCCATCTTGTCATCCAACCACTCCAACTGTCTGACTGTCCAATCAGGCACCTGCAGTCTGCCTTCTCCAGCTGCTTCCTCGGCGTGCGACTGTTTGGCACATCGCTGTGCAGTTCATCTGGTACATTACTGAGGGAAGGAGCGCCAAAAATAGCAGAAAAAAGAATATTGGAGGACGCGCAACGTTTGTTACCCCTGAACTGACAAAACGGGAAGAGCTTCCCTAAGTGTTGAATAAAGAGAACGGAATGGGAATAAACTAAATGTGTTGCAAAAGTCGACTCCATTCAACTAAAAAAACAAACCAGGAAAACTGGGAAAGCAAGGTGCGACAGTCCTCCCTTTGTCTAGCTGCGGACTCTCAGTTTCCCCGAGAACGAAGTGGAGACCCAATACGTCCCAAGGCCTATTAACTTCCAGCTCACACGCATATCTCAGGTGACAAGCTGTTATTTAAAGACTGAAATGCAAGTTCCAATCGTTCCTGACCTCGGAGCATCCAGATGGCGGCGCGTAACCTGTACGGACCTGCTATGAGGATGTCTCTTTACTGTTCACACCATCAACAAAAAGACTGTTCTCAGACTTTGACACAAAAATGAGAACACCGTGGGCAAAGTTCAAGAAAATGTACATTTTACAAGTAAGGGCAAAAGCCCGCCGTAGCTGCCTTTGTCAACGAATCACTGAAAGCCTTTTAGCCTCTCTGAAGCTGGCGACAGAAATCGCCACAGGGCGATTTCATCGTGGTAATTCTTGGGAGTTTGTCACAGTCACGCATGCATGCACGCACACGCATACACACACACCCACAAAGCTCCACACACCTTTTGTTTTGTTTTTTGTGTGAGTTTCATAGGTTCTTAGGTGAATAGTATATCCATTAAAACAAAAGAAACTGAGCTGAGAGATAAACATCATGCATTCCAAGTAAGAATGTACACCCGGTAGAAAATTCCAGCTAAAACCTGATTCTAAGCTGATTTAAGCTGTGTTTTCAATACTTCTCGCTGGCCATAGCTGATCTGTAGCTATTCAAAGCTGGTCTCCAGCTAGACAAAGCTGGTTAAACCTTGTAAAGCTGGTAGAGTAAGCTGGCGGTCGGACTGGTAGACTAGCTGACTGTATGGACTGACCGGCAAAAGGTGTCGAAAACACACCCTAACCGGCTTAGGCTGGTTCAAGCCGGAATTTTCAGCCGGGCAAGCCAATGTTGTCAAGTCTACTCAATCAGAAATCAAATCACCATGACTGGAATCCATTTACGATCACTCGCGCATTGTGCTGCTTTTATAATGTGTGTCTAATAGCGTACAGTTATACCCGTGTCCCAGAACTGGAACCGGGCTGGCTTATTTACTGGGTGTTTACAGACGCCTCTCCTTAATCTCTTGTTGTCTTGCTGACTGATGCCGGCTAAGCCCAGTAGGGGTAGAGGTGCTGGCCTACAGTACACATGGCGGCGAGCGCAGTGAGCAGACTACGAAAATGCTGTTGAATTACTGCCAGAGGCGGGGTGTGGGGGGCGGGAGGGGTGTAGGTGCCCTGTCTGGTCACGGCAGACTGCCTGGAGGGAGATGGAAGTAATATGGAATCCGGGAGAATGTTCTATACATAATACACCTCAGCCTTGGATTACAAACAAAGTCCGGCCAGACTTTTCACCGGGGCACCGAGCCTCATCCATCAGCCGCTGAGCAAAGGCAGGGGGTTCTGGGTAATGCGGCGAGGCGATGGGAAGCCGGGCTCCTCGCCTCCTGCTACGGTATCCCGGGGCTTCAACCTGGCGCCAGCCCGGCTCCGCCCCTCTCTATGTAAAAGGGGCGCCTTTCCGCACATTGTTCCAGACAACAACAGAGAATGTGAGAAAATGGCCGCTCGCAATGTAAAGGCAATTTACAGCGGAGGGTGGCGGCCCGAACTCAACAGCCGCTAATGTGCAGCACCGCTGCCTCATTAGCACCACAATCCTCGCCGCGCTCATATAAACAGGGCCGGGGAGGGAGGGAGGGGGGTCTCTACACGACAGGACATCTCTGCAGTCCCCCGGGCACTGGCCCATTCCACCACAATGAGCCACACAATCGCCCTGCTGCACCCTGATTAGCATCGAGATGAGGCAGATAAAATGGCTGCCCGTAGGGGGTGGATATACGCATGTAAATAAAGCTCTGCGCTTTAAATACTTTAAATACTTGATTGTAGATTGCTGGCTGTGTCTTTCAGGTGTATCTGCATCTGAAAGGCACCGGAGAGCTCAGCGGGGGGGGGGTTTAGGGTGGGGCAGCGGTGTGCGTGCCAATACTAGGCAAATTATCACTTAGTCACTCAGTGCCAAGGGAAACCAGCCAATAAAGGGGGAAGGCAAAACCGGGCCAACTGTCCCCTTACAAGCCTCTCATGTGCCTGACTAACCCCCCCCCCTTTACATGCCTCTCATGTGCTGACTAACCCCCCCCCCCCTTTACATGCCTACGAAAACAGCAGGTGATTTTTCTTTTGACTGGTTTCTAGAAATTACCATGGCAATCCATTAAAATCTACTGTGTTCTACACAGCACCCCCAACCTGACACCCCTTCCGAGCCCCCACCTCCGTGACTTCATTTCCTGTTGCATTGCGCAACCGGTCCTCAAGGTTGCCGTTGAAATTCGATACGCTTTTCCAGATAAGGGAAGGTCTGAATAGACATCAATTAGCTTCCTGTGACATGGGAACACAGCGAAGGCAAATAATCGGAAGCCACACATTCAACGACCTCTTTAAGAGCCACTGGAGAAAAACTGGAGGTAAAGCAAATAAAGCGCAGCAAATAAAGTCCCCGCATTGTTTACGAACAGGTGCTGCGTTTTCATTAGCCCTCTCTCACGTGAGTCACCTGTTTTCGCACAAAGGGCTCTTATCCGGGCTAACCTTCCTCTTATGCTGTGAGCCCCTTCTCTAAAATACCTATTGAACGCCACATTTGTTTTCTCACGGTGTAGTCATTGAATTCTATCCTTCCATTTAAGAAGAGAGAGAGAGAAAAAACAATTTGCTACAAGACCCATTGCTGTACCGACAAAAAAAAAAAATCCAATTTTCACAGAATTCAAATGTACTTCTTGTGGAAAACAAGGAGCGTTGGAGAGAGTGAGGGAGAGAAAGCGAGAGAGACGGTGAGAGAGAGAGAGCGAGCACTTGGAATTTAATCGAGTTGTTCATTTGCGGGTCCACATTTCACTGTTCTGCCCTGTTCTGTTCCTCGTCACTCTCTCATTACAAGCACGCGCTCAGTTCTGCCAATACGTCAATCTTTCGATGGGTGCTTCAGCAGCGTTTTAAAGGGGGGTCCGGTGTCCGATAAATAAACGTAAATAAACTCTGAAGAGAAGCACTGAGGACAATGGCGTTCCCCTGATGCAGACGAGCCCAGTCCCTGGAGACTCCCTAGATGAAGGGGGTGGCCAAGTGTCCGACTCCCTCCCACTCCACACTAATGCACCACACACGCCTTTTTAGAAACCCGGAGCAGGCAAAAAAAAAAAAAAACCAAGCCAAGGACATACATTAAATCTGGGAGCAGACACCACTGTAGGGAGAGAAAAAAAAACAACTACGGACATCTGTCGGGCTGAGAACTGAGTGCACTCTGGATGCGGGGCCATTAAGTTGTGAATTATAAATGTGTGTGGAGGGGTAGGGGAAAGAGCCACTAGGGAGGATGTGGCTGAGGCCTTCTGACAGATGGGGAGTGGGGAGTTGGAGGGGTGGGTTGGGTCAAGCTCTCAGCTCTCCAAAACAGCCACCAGAAACCCTGTCTCCCGTTAATGAAGGGCTATTAAACTCCAGCATAAGGCTATTTACAACCAAAATAAATCAAAAAAGGGAAACTGACATAAAAGCCTGAGGGATCATTATGGGTTGAAATTTAATTTGCACGCCGTGATTGGGAGAAGGGTTTGATTTCACCGGCTCTGATTTTCCTCCTAAAAGGAATTAGAGCAATTCTGCACTCTGAGACCGGACATAGTATCTCATCTAACTGCCTTCCCTCTTTAATGTTTTCTTTTTGAACTAATGCTTAGGCATTACTGACGGGACACACTGTACTGCTGAACAACAGCCATACTATCGACAGAACATACAGAAAAGGACAAATCACGATGGCTCTTTCTGCTGTTTATTATGAAGCCTACGAGAGACTTTCCCCCCCCCCCCCCCCCGAAGAACCTGGATTTGGTTTCATCCTTTTCTTTCTATCTTTTTATCACACTGGGATCTAGCCTACAGACAGGCTTTTAAAAAGAGCCAGGAGGAAGGGCTCCGTGGGTCTCCGGGCCATACGGGGCACTCCTACCAAAGATAACGCTCCACAGTCTTCACAACAGCTCGGCAGAGCCGGTTCCAGCATTGACACCGCCATTATCCGCCCCATTACGGGACCAGTGAAATCATAACACGCCCGCGCGAAACAAACAAAGAAACCCGCATTATCAGATTCACAGAGAGAACGGCATATTCTGAAGAAAGAGGCGGTCTTCTTTCTGCGAAACGGTTGACTTTCCACGCCGAGCGAGCTACACCCTTTCCCTGCCGCGCGCGTGTAGCGGGCGTAAGCTGGGCTTTTCCACCGCGCGAGGGTAAGCCGAGGTAACGGCGGAGACGGCCCTCCTCTCTGAACAAAGACCCGGGAGCTTTAGCAGAAAGCACACGCGGCCCGTGGAGGAGCCTGAGCAGAAGGCCGGGGGTGTGAGGGGGAGAGAGGAGGGTGTGGGGTGGGTGGTCGGTGTGCGTGCGTCCTGTCTGCTGTTTTAATTCCCCATCGCTCATGTAGAGAGGCTCGGCCAGCAGGACCGAGGGAGGGGAGCCCGCTCGTTATCTGGCAGGTTTCCGTCTCCTGCGCGACGTCTCGCAGGATTAGTCGCGCGCCGAAGAAAGCGCCGACCCGCCGGGGTCTCGCGGGCCGCCGCACGCTCCCCCTCGGCCCGCGACCCGCCCGTCACCGTTAGCAACGCGGCCCGTTAGAGAGGTCCCTTCCCCCCCCCCGCCCGCTCCGAACAGAGGAGCGAAGGCCTGCTGGGAACAGGCGCGGGGCGGTAAAATACGCCGCAGACAGACCGCCGCGATGTTAATTATTATTCGGCCTGACTCGCTGCCAGCTGCCACTCCTGGAAACGATCAATCCCTCTTTACTGCTGTCCCTGGCTCGTTTTTTGTGATCAACTTTATTTTTTATTTCAGGAACGCTTCGATACAGAACATATCTTCCTCTTTTTTTTCCCCTTATAAACCCCCCACCTTCCAGGCCACGACACATTTCCAAATGACACAAGAACTCACACGTGCTGATATCCATGACTCTAGAAAATGGCTGGGCACTTTAACAAAATGATCTGATTAAAATGCAAAAATTCTGGAATTAAGTGGCCACCGTGATGGTGAAAATGTGTTACTTAGGCATACTCTGTGAGCAGACTTTTCCTCCCGCTAAATTCTTAGCTTGTTTTGAAGTTCATGACCGGAAAACGGGCACTAACACAAACATGGGTGTTGACAAGACCAGGGTCAAATACATAATTGCTTTGGATTCAAATACTTTTCAGCGCTTCATTGATGTTGCCTGGTGCAATTAAGCCAACCAGGAGGGCCAGGGTTTCGCACTTTTTCGAGAGAACTGCACCTGCTCCAACATCGGACAAGCTCAGTCATGCGTAGAAGAGTATTTCAATCCAAAACAATGACGTATTTGACCCAGGTCCGGTGTTCACAGAGGACGGACGTCCTGTTCCAAAGGACGGGCGTGGAATAAGCTGGCAGCGTTCCACCGTGATGCAATCACGGCGTTGTCGGGGGTGCCGCCTCGCCTCTGTACACTCCCGCGGTGGAGTTAAAACAGCTGTCAATCCCTCAATCAAAGCGCCTGCCTCAGCGTGACGCACTCTTTCAGCCCGGGCACCTTCGCCTTTCCCCGGCTCCGTGGCATTGGTATTCCCAGCGTTCCCGGGCCTTGTCGGAGCAGAGGAACGCCGAGCTGTCGAAGGTCCCTCCCTCTCTCTCGGTCACAGCCCCGGCTGTGACTAGACGGTCGCTCTGAGTGACCGCAGCGGCCTCGTGCAGGTCACTGGCGGTTCCTCTCAGACCGCGACCTCTACAAACAGCAGTTCTGGAACGGTCAGGTTTTGGGTTTAGCCGAGATAGTCGGAGTCCGCTGCATTTTTTATTAATTATTATTATAGATTAATCTTGTTTGCTGCCTCAATTAAGTTTAGTTTATTAAGTTTCCAATAAAGAGGAAATAAAAAAAAATGGTAGCCCTTTATTTTACAGCTTAATGGTTACCAAGTTTTTCCTGGGTGAATGGCAGCTACTTATCTGTAATTATTAGGCAGCCATTTTTGATTTTGAAGTCCTATGACAACTTCAGTGCTTCATGGCACTTATGGACTTTCTTTCATTGTACTCACCTCTGAAATCAGAACAATGACCTAATAATTGCTAAATAAGTACCTGTATTTAACCATAAAATACTGGGTTAATAACGGGCTGAAAAAGAAAGGGCTACCAAAAAAATCTAGGCCTTTTCATTGTCTGTTTTTTCAGCAAAACTTTCTTCCATTCAAGTGGGTCTTAGGGAGCTGTCATGCCATCAGCGAAGATAAACGATGGCCTCCTGATATCACCGCAGGAGAGCGTGTAGGCCTCTTTTTATTTACGGCGGCTGCAGGCTGCACTTGATAAGAATCCCACTCCAGACATCTTGGTGCCAAAAGCATGCGGAGTGGGACACCTCTCTGGCCAGGGTGGGAGTTAGCGCGTGGGATTTAGCGCGTGGGAGTTAGCGCGTGGGAGTTAGCGGGTGGGAGTTAGCGGGTGGGAGTTAGCGGGTGGGAGTTAGCGCGTGGGAGTTAGCGGGTGGGAGTTAGCGGGTGGGAGTTAGCGGGTGGGAGTTAGCGCGTGGTTTGGCCGTGGCTCTCATGCAGGGTCTGTGCACTGGCAGAAAAGGAAGCCGCGCGAGGTGTAACCATGGCGACCCTCGCGTTCGCCACACAGCTGACCGGACATGAGATGAGTGCAGAAGCTGAGTGAGAACCCCCCCTTCTGCACAGCACCAGAGAACTAAAATTGTTTATCCCACACAGACCAAACTCCTCTCTTCATCAACACAAACCGATAACCCCCTGGGTGCTACTAACACCCCTGTTCCAATGTCCTCGTCTCCAGGAATCTGATAAGGGCATACGACCCCCAGATCTAAAGATGACCTTTCACACTGATGTACTTTAGGTCACCTTGTATTACCCCGACACACATTGTTTTACTACAACTAGGATGGATGGATTGAGTGTAGCCTCAGATCTTAAAGAGTTATAACATTTATATTTTAAACATTTACAATTGTTTTACAGGTCATTATTTTGCTACTAGGAAATGAAGAAAAAAAAAAAGTAATTAGTTAAATTAGTTAGAAATTGGTATGAATTAGTATGAATGTGCCTTTGGTGTGGTCCAGAAATGTTAATTAACCGTCAACATGGCCGTTTGCCCCTGCACCGCAGAACAGACCAGCGTTTATTTAGTCTCCTAGAAAGGCAGACGCGAGCCAGAAGCCAGCCTATCAGAAAAAGAAGCACGTGTCAGAATGCACTACCCTGCGTATGCTCTCCTCAGCTGGGAGAGCCAGACCTCCACACAAACAGAACCGCGCTCTGAAAAACTGCAAGCCCACACCAGCATACGCGCCAACCACGCGGGGGGATTAAAGACAGACGCAGACGTCTGATCAGTCTGAAGGCCCGCGGGTTTGTAATCGCACTCTCGAGAATTAAGTTTTTTTTATTCAAGCTATTTTAGCGGTTCTCGTTCTAACGATATCGGGCAGATACGGGAATTCTGCATACAGCTGGTGATTAAAATTCTGTACCACTCCAGCGTGTCTGCTTGCGTCTTGAGTACTGGTAAATTTATAAAGGCAAGGAGGATCATGGGAAGTTTCGAGCCATCAAGTGAGAAGAAAAGGGGGCAAAACAAACGAGGAAATAAATGTGTGTGTCACACAGAGAGGGTCAGGTTTCGGCAAAAGTCTGCAGTTTACAACAGGCTAGTCAATGTGTAACAGCAGTTAATGAAATGGCGCCCTATCTCTGGCAGTTTTATAATAAGCTGAAAAGTCACTACGGCTGAAAGATATTTTTGTGTACAAGACTGAGCATGTTCAATAAACAAACCAAGCCACGACTGCATCTACTTTGTGTGCTTATGACTGTAAGTCAAATATAGATATTTTTCAGTTATCTATCCAATTTCCACACTGTGCATTTAGAAGGGACCTTGGGCCTTTTGGTAGGGTGACAAGAAAACAAGTGAACAAATATAGGAGAATGACAGGAGCAGTGGTTTTGTAGGTTGACTGCTTGTCTACTGGTTGCCAACAGCTCGTGTTTTGAATACAAATACAAAGTTTTACTCAGTCGAATACCCTCCAGGGTTATTTTTATTTATTTATATAGCTGATCTTCTCATTTTCAATAATGGCATTTAACAGTTTCAAGAGAAAGACGAATGTTTGCTTCCATCATACTTCCCATCACAAACTGCCATGGAAACCGTCCTAGGTCCGTAACCACAACTGCCTATGCAGGTCACTTCTATACTTTTTATTCTGTCAGACCCAAAATGAATAAATACTGAAATGAACGCAGCACCCCTGTGATATACCTCTTGATATACTTCACTAAGTACTAGCCCGAGGCAGGCTTTCAGATATGCACATCTTAATGTTAATATCAATTTACATTTCAAGTAGATCCAAGCAAGGGCTCCATGAAGTGATGCAGTACCTGAAAAGAATGGGATCTCCTGCAGGACGGCTGCTTGCTGAGCCAATGGGAAGTCATTCGGAGTGACGCACAGGTTAGTGAATTTCGACCTTCGCTATGAAGCCGGGGTAATGAAAAGAAAGCTTTTCCGTCAGTGTGGAGTCTGCAGTACAGTAGAAAGAGCTTTGAGCTGCAGGATCAGTCCTAGGACAGATAGCTGAAGGCAAGGGTAACTTCTGAGGGGGGGGATTGTGTGCCCTGGTTACAGGGATGTTGAAAAACAATGCTATGATTCTACACGAGCATATGCAATTCACAGTATTCGTCATACTTTTCAGCGCAAACTGCGGCGCAATTTGGGACACGGGCATACGAAGAACCGCTCTGGGCCTCTCGGTCCAGAGACGGCTGGCCTTCATCAAAGCAGGCCTTTGTTCAGACCACGGCTGTCCCATCCCCCATGGACCTACAGTACGACTGACACCCTGGGTGTCTGTGCCCCCAAACTGCCCTCCCAAGGGGCAGGCTTGACCTCCCCCCCTCCCCCCGCCCTTTCAGAGGAGAGACACGGGGCCCATCTGGGCCCTAACATAGATAAGGGCCCTGTGGCAGCGACATAGGTGGGGGGTGAGGTCACGGCGGCCAGCGACGGGCCTGGTGGAGCCTGGGAAACCCGCCAGAAGGCCGGCTTTATTGCATGTAGAGAAGCCCCTGTTATCAGCCGCGAGAAGCCCTGGCCTCCCTGCCAAAAGAGCAGCGGTTAATCTTTCACTTTGCTTGCTCTCATTTTGTTTTTTGAAAACCGGCCAAACGTGATTCGGAGCTTGTGCACGAGGAACTGGAGGCGACCTTGCTTCTTCGAAAACTGCCCAGAGATCTCGTGACGTACAGTAATTACAGTATTTCATATTGAGTATTTCAAGTTTCCTTTCTGCTTTTACCGGTTTCTGAGATATCGTTCTTCCCCCCTGAGGTGACCACACTGTTAACGTGTTTAGACACTTGGACTGAAGGTGGCAGACTACATTACATTACATTACATTATTGGCACACGCTCTTATCCAGAGCAACGTACAGTTGATTAGACTAAGCAGGAGACAATCCTCCCCTGGAGCAATGCAGAGTTAAGGGCCTTGCTCAAGGACCCAACGGCTGTGCAGATCTTATTGTGGCTACACCGGGATTAGAACCACCGACCTTGCGTGTCCCAGTCATTTACCTTAACCACTACACTACAGGCCGCCCCCAGACTACTTGACTCCATGTAATTATAGGAAAGAAATGTATAAACTGAATGCAGTACGCTACAGAAAGAATCAATGTGCAAGTAAAACTATTAGCAGACACTTTTATACATTTACGGATTCTATTTCTCTTCAAAGAACCGATTGTCTGTTCCACTGGTCATATAAAAGGCAATGCCCTGATACCCTTTGGTAACATATATACGGTTTCTTTTCGAAAGTAGAAGTTTTAATGCTTCACTAGAAATATCACCCATTCTTGAAAATAATCCATCAGATTTTCAGGGAATTGGCTTTTCATTTTCACATAATGCAAGGAGCAGAGATGAGCTTGCACAACTGTTGATAGGGAAAACAATATTTTATGGGCTTCTTTTAATAAAAGTCTCATGCTGAAGTCTGGGAAGAAGTTATATGATGGATAGAGAGAGAGAGAGATACTGAGAGAGTGCGAGAGAGAGAGAGATTATGCAGTACTTCAGAGAGCCTTGAGAAGGCATATAATAATTCAAATGAAATATATATACTCTGCATACAATTCTGACAGTTGATACCACTTCGCACATCAGCCACGCCATTCTGGCTCTCAAAATCTAAATCGGTAACATCAATGCGCTGATGCTGGAATGAGCTCGCTCTCTCCATAGCACAAGACTCCTGAAATAACTTCAATGTCTGGGGCTAAAATAAATGCGCGCACACTTTATTAGGTAGACCTGCACACCAGCTTGTTAACACAAATATGTAATCAGCCAAGCATGTGGCAGCAACTAATTGCATAAAAGCATGCAGACAGGGTCAAGAGGTTCAACTGTTTTTCATACCAAATGTCAGAATGGTGAAGGAATGTGATCTAAGTGACTTTGACCATGGAATGATTGTTGGTGCCAGACAGGGTGGTTTGAGTATTTCTGTAACTGTTGATCTCCTTGGATTATCATGCACAACAGTCTTTAGAGTTTGCAGAGAATAGTGCGGAAAAACAAAAAGCATCCAGTGAGCAGCAATTCTCTGGGCAGAAACACTTTGTTAATGAGAGAGGTCAGTGGAGAAGGGCCAGACTGGTCGAAGCTGACAGGAAGGTGACAGTAATGCAAATAACCACACATTACAACAGCGATATGCAGAAGAGCACAACACAACCTCTAAGTGGATAGGCTACAGCAGCAGAATACTTAATAAGTGTAACAAATAAGTCCAAATAAACTGAGTGTATGTGTATGGCTATGTGTCAATCTTGTGTACTGTGCATACCATGAAATATTTGTGATTAACTTGTTCATTTATTTGTGAGATGTTTTTAATCATTCACAGGGTGTGGATAATGTGCCTCATATTACGAAGTCCACTATTATCAGATCAGGGGGCGAATCAGGGTTATCTGCAAAATGCCTACTGACAGCAGCAACAGAGCCCACAGTATCCTACATACCACATAGCAAAACAGACACTCCAACAGTAAACGTCAAATGGTACAAATCACATGCGTTTTAGTCTTTCTGCTGGGGCACACATTTCCAAGGTACACACTGCTCTCCAACTGAAGGGAAAAAATGCAACTTCATGACAAAACAAACCTTATCTCTAAACCCTAGGGTGAAATCTTTTGAACTTTGACCAAAGCTCCAAAGGTAGCCACTAAAATGTGTGAGAAACCAACTTTTTTATACAACCTAAATCCAATTCTGACTTTGCAATTAGCAAAAGAAAACGATATCTACTGAAACCTACCTCGATGCTACACAAGCACACTCACTCTACATCTGATAATTTTGAGTGCAGTGTTCGACAATACGACCTTGTTTGGAGAAAGAACTTTGCGGGCGCATTGTAAAAACATTTTATCTGATAGATAATGAGATGGTATTCCTTCACCACTGAGGGATGAGAAACACCAGCCGTCAGAGGAACTGATAAGCAACCGACTGACTCACATTTCAGTTCTGTGAGTCACGTTCCTGTTTTAACTCCACAGTCCACAGTCAGTCACTCTCCAGTCGAGATGACACCTTCCCCAGCAGGCTGCCTGCGTATGGCAAGTGCGGTCTGGCCGCCAGCCGCTGGCTTTCTTGGGTAATAAGACGTTCTGCTTTCATACGCTGTCAAGTTTTTCCAGCAAACATTTACCTTCGTGCACTTCTGCGTTGAGCTAAAAGCATAGGACACTGCGCAGAAATTATGGTCGAATCTACCTGACCGCACCTAGAATGCCTTGTGTATGCCATAGATTAGTATAGCACTTATTTATAGTTATTGTTATCAGGGTATGCTAGTTGCTAAGTTGGTGTATTCTTCAAGGGTTCAAATTCAAATTGTGGTCACGCTAGGACTCGGAACTGTGCTTTCCTCTAGGGTCCTCATCGCACTTGTCCCTGGATTCAATTTGTACGTCGCTCTGGATTACAGTGTCTGCTAAATGCCTGTAATGTAATGTAATGTAATGTCATTTGAGTGGAAATTTGTTAAAAAAGACAAATATTAAAGTTATAATAGGTAAAATATTTGTGTTAAAACATTGTTACAAGGCCACCAGAGGGTGAGTCACTGATATGTTGACTCACCCTCTGTCTGTGTTTATACTGTTTAAATTCGGGTTTGAAAATATACAGTTGATGGGCCGGCAGTCTGTACCAAAACATTGTACAGCTGTACAATAATTAAAGCTCACTGGTGGAAAATTGGTTCTAATTGCCACAGCCAATGGCGTGGGGGGGGGTTCAACTTCAGCACGTTCGCAAAGAAGGGGGAGGGATAAACAATGTTGTGGTTTGAGGGCGTTTGTTGCTGAAATTCCTCCCTTGGCTGTTAGAAGTCCGAAAATTACCCACGGTACCTTTAATATCCAGAAGCCATCTGGGTAGAACATTTGTAGTTGTGGCGCATGGTTTAATCCCGGTGCGCGCTGCCCGGCGTGGCGGTGTCGGGGTAATGAACATGTGACATCAAACCAAGCGCGCAGACCCCGGTCCACGGTGCTTTGCAGTTTGATGTATTGCCTCTGCCAGGCCTGATTATGAGCAAACTGGCAGCGAGCGGGACGGGGATAATGGGGCCGCTTGTCCGCAGATTCCCTGCAGAACGCGGGGGACGGCCGACTGCAAATAAACGACACTTCCCCTATGCAAATGGCCCCTGTTGAGATTTCATATTAACTGACCCTCCGGACTGAAAATAAACCGGCCCCGCATTAAATTAAGAGAGGGGACCGGAGGATGATACATTTACGATGCGCACGTTTACGGTAAAACCCCGGATTCTGGTTCGAGGCCAATGAGAAAAGGAACCCCGTTAGTAATGGCTTCTGGCACGTACATTATTCAGCGGGAAATGGCTGAAAGTTCATTTTTCGACACGCCATCTCCCATACCGAGCTGCCATTTCAGGTGCTAGCTAAATTAATTTAGCACGGAACAGAGCAACTGAATACCTTTTCCCCGATGCTTTATTAAACACGGCTTCAGATGAGCAGTGCGCGTCGCGGGGGGCTGGGTTCGGGGGGAGGGGGGGTTGGGTACAGTGCTGGGAACAGAGGCTGCGTTTACAAATGAACTGTCTCCCTGTCGCGGCGGTTTCCAATGTTCTTTCGGCTGAGGTCGAGGGGGACACGGAGGCAAATGCCACTGTTAATGAATGCGGAGTGAATCGAGATCTTTGTCTGGCACCCCGTCGAGAACGAGGCGAGCGACTCTTGACTTTTCTGGTAGGTCGCCGTCAAAAAGTCCTCCATCACGTCTAATCAATAGCCGACTTCTCCTCCCCTCCTCCCCTCCACCCCTCCTCCCCTCCCTACCCCCCCCCCCCCACCCCGGCCGCCGGGACCAAGCGTGTCGCGAAGGCTGGGCCGAAGACGCTACCGAGCGCTACATCTCGACGAACGAGCCGGTTTAGCGCTAACCAAGCTGTCGGTTCGTAAGTGCGGCAGCACTAGCGACTACATTTCCCTCGCCCCCAAAAAAGAGCCACGTGTTAAAGCGCTTTAAAAAGCTATGCTCGCTGGAAACTCTTTATATTTAGAGTGTTGATGCCGTAGCCTAGAGGCTTGATGCCTCTTGTGCTTCACTCCCGAATGACAGCAGAGTGACTGCCACAGGCCCTCAGCCCACAGCTCACTCTCATTTACCCGTCAGCGCTTGGTTGTAAATTGACAGCTTTTTTTTTCCCCCATGTGACATTTGCACAGCATTGTAATTATCTCCATTCCAGGAAAGATGTAAAGAACCAAAAAAAAAAAGAAAAAGGACATGTAGCAAAGTGGTTCGGTCACGCCTGCATCGCCGATCTTTACGTGCTTGTTTGTACATCTTTCTCCCAGTCCAGTCCCACAAATTGCATGTGACTGCTATGCTTGCATGCTGAAATATGTCCACTAATAGTATGCATATCTGGGAGATTAGTGTGACAGTGAGTTATTTTTTCCCCAGTGCAATCTGGCATGCCATTTATTTCCATTTTCTCACGTTTCACAGAGGGAAGGTGTAGCTTATAAACCCGTAGTAAACATGCACGAATGCCAGCGATGCACATAGCAAAGAAGATGGTGTCCCTGAGCTTTGTTCATAAGTTTAAGCAATTTTTTTTTGTGACAGTTTTTTACTTTTTACTATACATAATTAGAATTGAATCCAGCTAAATTTACCCCCGTTTCAAATGTTGTTCATAAAAGGGAGTACGTGGATAGCCTCAGTGCTATACTCTAATAATATCAGACCTGCCTATCTTCTGCAAGATACGCAACAAGTCAATTACAGCTGATAACAATTAGAACTGGAGGTACAACAAAATAAGTGAAAAACATAATTAACTTGAAGGACTTCACTTGAAAAAGTTAAGAAATAAATGAAGGACATCAGGGCCACACAATGCAGTGGTTCAGAAGCAGGAATGTCTGGTTTCATATGAGATATAGAGATGGTGCGGCTGGAGAACGGCCTTGAAGCAGAGACTCAGACTGAGGTACATCTTGTGTACTGACAACAATGCCGAGGCCTGCTGCATCCAGAAACCAGACATATGCATTTACACGCACGCACGCACACACACTACACACACACACACACACACACACACGCGCGCGCATTTACACACACACACACACACATACATACATACACACACACGCACGCGCACACACACACACACACACACACACTCACACACATACACACACGCACACGCACACGCACGCGCACACACACACACACACACACACACATACACACACGCACATTTACACACACACACACAAACGCACACACACAGAACACACACACACACACACACACACACAACACCCACACACACACACACACACCCACGTGCACACACGCACATTTACACACACACACACAAACGCACACACACAGAACACACACACACACACACACACACACACACAACACCCACACACACACACACACACCCACGTGCACACACAGTCGCATTAGCAGACACAAACTTTCACAAAAAAATTTGACAATAAAATAGAATTAACAGACAGAAAGTTTTGCAAAGAGATTCACCTTTGAATTCCACCCTTTATCCCCTGTTGGGGGAAAATAAATTAATAAAAGAAGGTCAGGACACCTATAAAGATTTCGAGAGCCCGCTATCTCAATTTGCAACACTGGGCCCTTGCAGTGGTCAAATTCATTTACAGAACGCCAAAGAGCTCCAAGGTGAGGATCACGCTGCTTCAAAAGAGCCACGCGCTGCAAGGCCTGGGCTGATTTCAGCTAGGGGTAGTATTATGTAAAAAACAATGACGATATATGAACAAAGTTTTACTCTGAGTATCATAGAACAAAGAACACCGAAATGACACCTCTTCCTTATCTCGAGCAAACGTGTACAAAGCACGTCCCCTTGAGTTTCTCCTGAAAAGAGGAGGTCTCTGTTTAGAAAGTGTGCCCTCAACAAGACTGCCATAAGATGCTGAGATTAGCATAATATCTTTCATATCCATTCCAATATATTTCACATAAACAACATTACAGTTTGCGAAAGAAAAACAATATTTCTTGAGGAATATCTTAGTAGTAAGAGCTATTTTAAGAGGATTTCTAGAGGTGGAAATGATATTGCGAGCATTTATCTGATGGGGATAATAGATGCAGTCTCAATAGAATTAGGCTACATCTGATTCAGGGCTGACTTTAAATTTCATTACCACTTTCTAGCTTTCAACAAGCCTCAGGCACACTGCAAGGACCAGATTCCTCTTCAGCAGACAACACAATTCAGTTTGCAAAACATTTTGACATGCTGAAGCGCTACACCGCTCACACACATATACACACGCGTCCAACCACACGCTGTCAACTTAACCGTTTAAATATCAGTCCAATAACGTCCACAAAAGGCCAGTAAGCACTATCTGATGTTCCCTCTTCTAATTGCTCACTTGAGTTTTCTTCTGACTCAAAACCTTGCGAGGAATGTCAAGTCCTGCGAGTACCAATTTGCAAAGATGTGTCTTTTTGTGGCCACCTTTTGAGCGGCTAATGGTTGTCAAACAGTTTCAAAAAGAATAGGAAGGAAGAAAGTGTGATCTCCATGCAGATCTGTGCTGGAGAACAGGCCAGAGAGGAACTTTTGATTCTCTCCCTGGATGACAGAGTCATCGCGGCTGGAGGCCCGTCTTCAGGAGACGCCTCTCGTCGCCACGCTCACGGTCGCCGTGGCCGCCGCGGTTTCCACGGCGACGGCGGCGGCCGAGAAAGGCCCTGACGGCATAAGTCACGGTCTTACACGTGTTTGATTAGAGGAGCCCTCTGTACAATGCTCTCCGCGGGGTTCCAGCTAGCCTCCGCGAATAACAACGCCACGCCTTACTTCCTGTCAAAAACAAAAGGCCAGTCAGCGCAAGCAGGGCTTCCAAAAATCCCCCCCAACCCCCCCTCCCTTCGCCACTTTTATCCCCTCCCTGGGGGACCTTCATGCATTTCAATTGAGGGATTTCTCTGCATGACACACACACACACACACACACACACTGTGGTTTCTCCCCCCTGTTGTCCGGACATGCACCTATATTTCTCTCTCGCACATTCACGCCTCTTTGGGCACAGAAACTATTGTACTTGACCCCTCTGTGTGGCAAATAAATCATTTTGCACTGAATGGCAGGGCCACTGTCGTGGAGTTTCAGGGTGGGTGGGGGGGTGGGGCGGATTGGGATGGGAGTGAGTGGGGTGGGGGGGGGGGTTGTGAGCTTCACTTAAGAAGAGGGAGAGAGGGATAGAGAGAGAGGAGAGATCACAGAGCTGTGGATTTATCTCACAGCCGGAGAGAGGGCCAGTGAACGGGCATTAACATTCCGCAGGAGAAACGCTGGAGAACAGTGCACCACTTTAGCCATTCGCCCAAAACGCTCCAGTCCCCCGAAAATATAACAATCCCCCAAAAACCTTCTCTCACATTTTCCTTTTGCTTCTCAAAACCACAGCTATCATCTTGCATTGATTCGTTCAAGCGAGTCAAAGCAATAATAAGAAAGAAAAGAAAGAAAAGGCAGCCTTTCACGAAACTGTCCGCGGTGTTCTGGATTTGACAGACGCGCGTACGGGCAGATTAAGGGGAAGTTGCCCCGGGCAACAACCCCAGGTAAAAGTGCGGACGTTCTATCGGCCCACACTGCCGGCGACAACTTTGCTGGCGGCGCAGGAGGCTTTATTTGCTGTTTATTCACATCTATCTCTGCTTCCTTTATTATGCAAATGTTACCATGCAGCAACAGAGTCAAGCAGCCGCACAATCCTTGAGCAGAGGGAAAGTTATTAATTTGTCGCTTGACAGGGTATGTCTTCCCGTTCTCGAGAGCAGAGCGGAGCAATTGCTCTGTTTTATAATTGAAACTCCTAGGGTGACATTTCTTTGACGCTTTAGGTGGAAGCCAGACTCAGGTAAACAAAAGGAAGGGGAGAACGCGAGCAGTTTCTGGGTCTTTCTTCTTTCTTTCTTTTCGGAAGAAAGGTGAAGCATGAAAAAGTCGACTATATTACCCAAAAGCAACCCCTTCATCTCACCATGGCGATGGAGATCAAAGTTGACTTTTTTGGTATGTTTTCACCCTTAAACACAGAGGTTTCTCTTTGGCTTTGTAGAAACCCAAACAGAGCAGCTCCTGAAGAGGAACAAGGGCGGCTTCCTTCAGAGATACTACGCAGCGTGAGTCAGATACGAGACGTCCCGGGTTTCTGCCACATCAACCGAGACGCCGGGAGCACCGCGCCCCGTCCTCGCCCGGCACGGACGGTCCGGGGACCTCGTGTGACCTCCGTTCAGAACGTGAGAATCCGGCTGCATTTCCATTCCCCGCCCCCCCCTCCCTGTATCCCCCATTCTTACAACCCCCCCCCCCCCATGAGAGCCACAAATCACACAACATGTGAGAAAGGTTTTATTGCCGGGCCGGGTCTGGTTATCACGCAGACAAAGCAGGCTTTCACCCGTGATTTAGACACCTCTTGTAAACCGGCGCAGAACATGGGGGAGGAGCCGCATTAAATCTTGTCGCCGGCGACGCGGCATCCGTTAGCGTTCCGCGCCGTCGTCCGCCGGAAAGGCCCGGAAACGAGCCGCGGGGACATCCATCCTCGCGCCCACCGACTCCACGATGCGTATACGCCGTCTCCCACGGGAATGAAGCCGTGCGTCATCCTAGTCGCCGCACTATGCCATTGAGGTGACTTCCTGTTTCCTCTTCCCCCCCCCCCCCCCCCATCCAGTTCAGCCCGGGAACGAATAATCTCACCCATGTTCTCAGCCGACACGATCACGTCACGATCACACTGCGGAGGTGAAACTCTCTAACCTCATATCCCCCGTCAGAACAGCTAAAAAAGACAGCGACAAATCATCACCATGCAAATTGGAAGTGTTGAATAAAAAAAAAAGTTGATGTAATAAGAAGTTGATGTAATAATAGTAACCGGCAGAAAGAAATGCGAGTAAAGAAATGTCAAAGATATAACAGGCCGTAGGTGTTAGCGCCGGCTAATTCAGCAGAGAGGAGTGATTAAGGAGAACTCCGCATGACCCTGGTCAGGCATTCCGTTCCCTCCATGTTGTTGGTAATAAGTCTCGTCGAACACGGTCATCACCATAAAATGGCCACGCTTCGACGCACCCTTAATGGATTTTACCCAACGAGGTCTGGCCCTGTTCCTCCTTCCCTCAGCTCCGCTCAGACACACAGCCAATCTCCCCACAGCGCGTCTGTTATCTATCCGACTATCCCTCAAAAAAACATCAGTTAAAGTGGGGGAAAAAAAGAGTATATTCTGACATTTAAAAAGCGTCAAAAGTGATTTTTTACAACCAAAAAAAAAAAAAAAGGACTTTTGCTTTGGTTGCCATGGAATGCATAAAGGTTACATGGCTTTGAATGTCAGGCTTAAATTGGTGCAGTCGGGGGAATCGGATGACTTGCTGTTTGAATTCGATAAAGTTGTTAATGGCAGAGTGCTACCGTCACCACAGGACAGACGGATAGACTTCATAACAAACAGCGTGTCACGATTCTTTTGACATTAAAAGCAGTTCTGCCTTAGTGAATTGATAACAACATGAAATAGCCTGAAATCACAGAAGCAACTAGCACGTGCTGGATGGGAAAACAATGAAAATGGACACCCAACTGCATCCTCCCTCTGTATTGTTAACTTGTGTCCCTTTCAGGAACTCTCCTTCCCTTCTCTTAACGCGGGATTACATCGACACCTGCATTTAAAACAATGCTTCCGGTCGGGATTCATCAGAGCAGTTTAACAGCGGAGGAGCCTTATCTACCTCTCTCAGACTCACACGTCTTTTTCAAAGGTAACACATTACTTGATCTTCCGTCAGAAATAAAAGAAATATTCCAAGTGAAGAATTCCGAATCGATCCTAATTGCGCGCGGCTTCTGTTACAAAGGCCGGAGACGGAACGCGTGGATCAATTAAAAGAAATTGACGAATGATCGCGTCGTCAAAACCAGCGAGTACAAGGTAAATAACAGATTCGGAGTAAGTAATTGGGTGCTTCGCCGATCAATGTTAATTCTCCCCATGACTCCTGAATCGATTTATACATCAATACATTTGTATTATTGGACCCGGGGGTGTGTATAAGACAGCTAAAACGGCCCAATTAAACCCGGAATTAATGGCCAGGAATGCAGTCACGTTGCAGTCTCCTGGAAAATTCAATCTGCGCGCCCCAACCAAGTGGGCAGACGTCTGAGCCCCAGCACAAACAATTAAAACAGAGCGACCGCGTGTCGGGAAAAACCGACGCGCGCTAATGTTAGCTACCGCCCGTTCAGACACATCCAGCGCGGCTCGGTTTTACACTGATGGATGTTAAGCCGCAAAGTCAAATCGACCTTAATGTTTTAATACGCCCAATAAAATAGGCAACAGTCTGTAAATACGCTGTTATGATATATTCCATATCGCCTCCATTTTATAGGCTTGGTTTCTCAGTGACAGACTGAAAAGTGAGTCTATGGTAAGTAAAGGCTTTCTCCCCCTCTCTCTGGAAATTGATTTCCGTTAAGTGCCTCCTGACAGGCAGCTCTTAGTTTTTCACAATCTAATCGAAATCGGAACACCCCCAGTGGGAGCCCGGTGACGGCTGGAATTAAGAAGCATTTCTATAAACTTCGTGTCGCATTACGGAAAAGGGCCCCCGCGGCATGACGCCAATCCCTGTGTAGCGTGTGACTCAGACACGTCTCTCTCTCTCTCTCTCACTCTCACTCTCACTCTCTGTCTCTCTCCCTCTCCCTCTCTCTGTCTCTGTCTCTCTCTCTCTCTCACACTCTCTGTCTGTCTCTCTCTCACACACTCTCTCTCTCTCTCTCTCCCTCTCACTCTCTCTGTCTCTCTCACACTCTCTCTCTCTCTCTCTCCCTCTCACACTGCCTCTCGCTCTCTCACACTCTCTCTCCCTCTCACTCTCTCTCACTCTCTCTCTCTCCCTCTCACTCTCTCTCTCTCTCTCTCTCTCACACACTCTCTCTGTCTCTCTCTCACACTCTCTCTCTCTCCCTCTCACTCTCTCTCGCTCTCACACTCTCTCTCTCCTTCTCACTCTATCTCACTCTCTGTCTGTATCTCTCACACACTCTCTCTGTCTCTCTCTCCCTCTCACTCTCTCTCTCACACTCTCTCTCACACTGTCTTTCTCTCACTCTCTCTGTTTCTCTCTCACACTTTCTCTGTCTCTCACTCTCTCTCTCTCTCTCTCTCACACACTCTCTCTGTCTCACTCTCACACTCACTCTCTCTCTCTCTCTTTGTCTCTCACACTCTTACTCTCTCTCTCTCTCTCTCTCTCTCTCTCTCTCTCTGTCTCTCACACTCTCTCTCTCACTCAAAATTCCATGTCTATTCTCTTGGCATTGGAATTTCTTTTTTTTTTGGACATTTTTTTTCTACTCCAGTCGAGGGCCGGTCTGCGTACTGCTTTTTGTTCCAACCAATTGCCTTGTTTTTAATTTGCTGACAGCTCTATAAATGACCCTGGTTCAAGCCTGTACTTAGCACAGGCACAGATTTTACTTAGTAAAATCATTAAAAATAAAATCATTAGGATACACTTGCAGTCATAGCCAATACACAGGTCAGATAAAATATGATTGAGTCAATTAAATAATTAAGACCAGAAGTTGGCACAAAATCCTGAAATGGATCAGCCCTTGTTGTGCACCCCTGCGCTAAGTGCAGGACATCTTTGAGAATGAGAATCCGAATGAATAGAACCTCTTTGTAAATTACTTGAATGTCCGAGAAGTGTGTTTCAGTGGAATTGTCTCAATTCAGCCGAGTCACAATGAGGCCATTAGCAAATGAAGAACTGATCCCTCTGCAGCAGAAGGGTCAGAGGTCAGACAGAGGTGTGGGGGTGGGGTGAATGGGTGGGGAGGATGATCAGCAGATGTCTCTCTTAAGACAAAGCCATTTAACGGATCTGCTTTCCCCAGAAACCAGACCAGGTTTGGAATGCTTTGATTGTCCCCATTTACCTTTTCCCCCCAATATTAAACTTTCTATCATGGAACGGGCCTTATCACTTGTTCGGAAAACGTGCACTAATTAGTTTCCAAAACGAGCTCACGAAATATAAGCCATCCCAGTGTCAAAAGTAAACATTTTCCCTGTTTCCTATCGGTTTACAACTTCTGGAAGGTTCTGGAAGGTTATCTTCTTGTTTGATCCTCTTGTGCTTGCAGTCTTGCAGTCAACCTCATGATCTGCATATTTAGTTTGTTTTTCTTGTAAATGTATTCAGTTTTTATTTTTCGTCTTGTATAGAATTGTTTTTCTCATAGCACACCTGCACTGATGTTAGTTTAAGACTTCTGCTTTAGTTTTTCATGCATAAATAAAACTGAACAGAAAGAAATTAAGCAGCAGTAACTTAAAGGAGGACATCACATTCCAAGTGGCTGGAACATCAAACATAAAACATAAAATCTTTCTAATTTCTTGAGCACTAACAAAATATCATATCGGGTACACAACATCTGCTGTACAGGCTAAAGTCTTAGAGACCAAAATGACTGTTCATGCTGTGTTATTATCCCCAAAAAGACCACTCAAACATCAGTTCAATCATGTTAAATGAAGTAGTTTCATTACAAAGGCTGGCCTTTGACTGGGATCGATAGGAACCATATCATATTATGCTCCCCTAGGTCTACAAATGCACATCACAAATAAGTGTTAGTAAGTCAATTCAAATTAGTAAATGCAGCTATTAAGTGTTGTAGTACTGTTTCCCAAAAGAGCATTTTTTTATTTATTTGACACAGTCGTTTTATAATTTTTCATTTCCTCCACGTTAAACCCATTCTTCCCCCCTCAAATACTTCTCTCTGGAGGCTCCATAAATGTCTTGAACTTCGCTTTCAGTTGATGTAGGTCACATGATATTTACCATGCCGACAGAAGTCACTGTCAAACCACATGACATCACATGTCATATTTCAAAAACTGGGAGCTGGTACTCAAGGGGAGGGGGGGCGAGTGCACTTCCCCCTTCTGTAATCTAAACCTGACAGGAGTTCCAACGGTTCCAAACAGATAAGCATTTCTTTTTCCTTTCTAGCACAACAAAAGATAATAGATAAGAGCTGATGGGCAGAGATGCAAGAAAGCACGATTGTTGTGTTAGTCGCTAGAGAACTGCCACATCATATTATTATCACATCACTAAAAACGCTTGATTTTCCGACACGGATTATTTGACTGCAACAAAGGGATCGTGTGGAGCTACGGCGATGTTTGTGGAAGGGCACAGAGACACCAAACTTTACGCTTCCCACTTCATCCCCGTAATTACAGTCATGCTAGGTTTATATGTGGAAAGGTGAAGTGGCAAAACCTTGGTTTGCGAGAAGCGCGACATGCCTACACAAAGATGGGCGAGCACTTGGGCTGGTACGCAGAGCTTTCATTCAGGCATCACTTATGTGTGAAAGCGAGGCCTTCTAACACGCGCTCCTTGAGTGCTCGAAAGCTCCTTTTACAGACCTGAGCCTTTCAAAGCGACCCCCTTGCTCGCTCGTACCGCCCTGCTGCGGGCGCGCACAAACAAACACCCTCCGTTTGCGAGAGGCTTACAGTCTGCGGAGATATCTGAGAAAGAATCGCGGGTGGGGGGGGGGGGGGGGGGTGGGCGCTGAAAGGATTTTAACAGCGTGTCGTAACGGCGTGGCGGGTTAACAGCAACGCCGCCCTTCGCCACGCCCGCCACTATCTCGTCAGGAGGGTTTTACGACACGCTGTAACCGCTCACGTGGATTGTCTTTCGCCCTCCCCACTGCCCGGCGCTGTTCAAATAAAAACATCTGTGGCCGTTAAAGACGTTAGGCATTTTAAGCCAGGAGTGAGGTAGCCGGTCCCTCTTTTGTGAAGTTACTGCCCCGGGCCCTCTTTCCACCCAAAGGACAACACCGGCAGCTCAAAATAACCGCGAACATACACACAGGCCGACTCCACTTCACCGGGGTGGAGGTTACAAGATTCAGAGGACGGCACTCCAGGACTGTCTCCTGTATCTCAATGCGAAAGTTAGGCCCTTGAAATTTAACCTCTAACCTCAGACGAAGGGTACAACCTACAGCCACGTTTGCAATGATCCGCAGAGTGGTGAAAGAAGTTGTGGTGAAACGTGCACGCATTTTTTAAATTCCAAGATTAAATGTATATAAAAATATAATTTCCTCTGGGGATATCATGACCCTCTATCAATGGTGACAAAAGCTGCCACCGCTGCCATATCATTTCTCTCTTTCTCTCTCTTACCCTCCATCTCACTCCCACTCTCCCTCCCTCCCTCCCTCTCTTTTCTCCTTTGTTCTCCTTTCTGACGGAAGCTGGACAAGAAAAATGCGCCTGGAGAATGAAACACGTTTGTTTACATTCAAAAACGAGAAAAACCGGTCGCCGGCTCGTTTTCCTGCGCCCAAATCAACGAACAGCCATCCGTTATCTACATCCCCCCCCTCCCTTAACATCCAGGAAGTAGCTAAAACTTTATCAAATCGTAAGATAGTTGAAAACAAGGGTCTTTCAGTCATTTTATCTTTCTGGCTGTTATGACTCTCGTTCCTCAAGATATGAGAGTCTTAAAAAAACTATTAGGATCATTAATAAAGGGTAGAAATCTGAGGGTATATGTCAAGCTGAAATATAAATGCTTTTTTAAAATAATTTTTCTCCTCAATAAGTTGAGCTGCATCTTTTTGCAGCTTAGCATCAGAATGAATACACGTATGTGGGTGATTGAAATTCCTCTAAATGCAATTGGGCTGCTATCTCAGGCTCTCTGCAATGCTACCCTTGCAGAAAATCCTGTATTGTGTTGCCATACAGCTTGCTCAGTGCCTTCACAAGAGAGATGAGGCAGCGTGGTGCCCCCCCTAACAATGTACAAGGAAAATGATTTCACAATAGCGCACACTGGCTGCAACAAAACAGGCGTGTATTCTTCCGATTGCTTACATTTGCTGAGCAATAGCAAGGTCGAAGGGCCAGTTATTTAGATAAAATCAAACGAGCAGTGAACGAGGGGGAAACAGAGAGGCCAAAGCTCTATCGCTGTGGGCTGACAGTTGAATAAAATGAGGCTCAGTCTCCACCACCAACTCCATCTGACACCTCAAAGTCCACTGCATCTTTCCAAGAGGAAAAACTGCTCTGGTTATCAGACGAGCCAGTAGCGAAAGACCAATTCCAAACACTGTATCACGAAAACCTCAAGGACAACACCCTGATATTTTACAACAACATTCAATATTATACAGAGTTTTATTTTTTTATTGTATTTTATTGTTAATATTTATCAAGATGACATCCGTTAATCAAACATTTTAAGAGTGAACCTACTTTCGGTAGAATAAAACGGAAAATAAATAAAATGGAATGCTATTTTTTTTTTTGCTAACCTAGTATCAAACGACACCAAACGTCAGCGATGAGTAGACATCATTTGAAATACCAGGAATGGATAACATGACAGAATGACAGAATTTGCATTTTGCAAATAAGCCCAAAGAACTCCCATTAACCTCTCTGGAGAACTTTCATTAACCTCTCCCAGAGATCACACGGTGATGTCATGAAGCTGTACCACACAGTGCTGATGACTCACTCGCTAACACCACGTGAACATTACAACAGGTACACCCATTAGTTGCGGTATTACTTCCTTTGTAAGCAGTGATGATGCATTTAATCTTAGGTCACTATTTTAATGGCAGGCTGACAATGCGTGTGTGTGTGTGTGTGTGTGTGCGTGCGCGCGCGCGCGGGCGCGCGTCCCGGCATATGGAGGCTAATACCAATTCAGATTATTAGAAAGTAGAGAAACATTACTTTCCCCGTGTATCATTTTCAGAGATATTTTGATCACATTATTAAAAGCACTTGCAGGGAAGCACCGTGTTCTGTACGGAAACATTGGGGCTTCAATTCAGCAGAACGCAACAGTAATTCTCAGAACCCCTTCAAACTGCGCGTAAAGACCCGGGTATCGCCACAAACTCGGATTGATTTTTTTCCGACCAGACTACTCCAGAAACTGCGGTCAATAAAAGAATGACTAGATGAATGAGGGATTCCCGTGGTAGGAATATTTTCTCGCTAGAGGGCGAAAAGACCAGCAAAGTCGTCGCATGCCTGTGCTACTCTTGTTTGCGTGACTGCTTTCTCGAAATGACCGCAAACTTGCAACCATACACGAAACATTTAACGACCAACCACGGTTACTGACAGCTTAATCTTAAACTTAAATCCTGTCCACAGCTAATAAATCGCCAAAATAACTCAATCATGTTTTAAAAGCCGTAGTTATCCTGAGCCACTCTCCATTTAAACATATAAGCAGGGGGGAAAAGGTAGAACGTCATTTAATAAGAGATCTCTTTAATATATTTATTGAACAGTGTGGTAATGACACTATTGCTGTAATTAACTATTGTGAAGAAGCCCGCCTTCTATCAGGCGCAGTGTAAGGCGAGTTTCGCCGAGAGCCCACCTCACCCATTTGAGAGGCACTGAGGTACGGGTGGGCTATTCATTTTTTTCATTGACTGCATTAAAGCTTATACTAGCATGTCCGACCGCAATAGCAAGAATACTCTGCTTTGTACAGTTCAAAACCCTGAATGCGCTGCGCACAACCAAACCCTCATTTAAACGCCATAATTAGCCTACTTTCTGAAATAAAAACTTGTTGCTGCTGCATTATAATCGAGCAGTTATTTTTCAAAAACTACAACATGCCACAAAAACACTTAGCCTAATTCGATAAGCAATCGCTATAGTTCTACGTAAGTATTGGGAACCTTCGGAGCTGAAGACAGAGCATGATGCTCCTTAAAATCGTCGTTATATCGCATACTCCATCACCGTATGTTTAATACGTTGCCGACTATACTGAAGTATACCTTAATACAGTTAAATAACTATTTATATATTTATGCATATATATTTTAAAAAAATAGTTACCTTGAAGAAGCGTCACAGACAAGACGAAGGCGCCAACGTAGTACACTGTCGAATGCATCCTTAGAAAATAACCTTCCTTGGTCTTTTTTCCCCGATTTACCTGCAGTGCGAGTAAAACTCGAAGAGTTTATCTTTTCTCCGGTTAGAGGCAGAAATAAAAATAGATTTACGACTTCACTTTCTCTCAACGTGTTTATATTAAAGAAAGTAGGATTCTCTGTCTTATTTAATCAGACGGATCTTTAATTCCTGCCGTTTATTGTCTGTCTCCAGCCCTCTCCAGTATTTACGAGCAGGTGAAATGTAATCAGGGCCAGCTCGCCCGAAGGGTTTGAGCGAAGGCTCCGCCCCGGTCCCGCCTACCCTCTACCCCCAGCGGGGCAAAAGACCGACTTCACTCAGAGTAGGCTACTTACAGTTTAAACTTTTTCTGATTATTGTTTTTTTCTCGTTATGTCTGGCTATTTTACTTTTGTTGTTTTTTCCTCCCTCGACTGGACCTAGTACCAAGACTGTAAAGCATAAGGAAATACTATTCGCTACCAGGGCAAGGTTATTGGGAATAGTTCATAAAACAACGTGAATCCCTTAAATAATATGTAGGCTTAAGTAACTAAAGTGGTTTTGTATATTAAAGCGAAAGTTTCCTTATTCAACTTTTCCCTCTTTTTCAACTTGAGCAACAAGACCTCCTACAACCCGTGGTTGGTTTTTAATCAACTTGTAGACTCCAGCTGTTTAAATAGCAAGTATGCTTGGTTGTATTGATTTAAATTAAAACTACAATTGTGTTCTATTCCATCCAAGCCTTTCATACACAGTCGGGGTCTACGGAATTCAATTACTCTTAAATTAGTTCTGAAATTATAGGCGCGCGGCCACGTCTATGCACCACATTGCACCAAGCGAAATGGCGCGTGCTGTTATGAATGTTAACTGACGGAACCTCGAATCTATCTGTTGTGTGGAAGTATTGCTCTGGGAAGATCCAGAAATATATAAATGTTTTATCGAAATCTTTTATTGATATCCTTGATATCGTCATGTTTATGTAGCCTACGTACAGCGTGTTTGCCGTTTCATTTCCTTAGCTTTACGATACATTATGTTTGGCGCTGAATGATTCTGTAGGACTGGCCTTATATGTACAGTATATCAGAGTTAGATGATTTTAGCTAAATGTCAAACCTGTGAAAATGAATACGGAAGGCACTACACAATTATCCGTTATCAACGTTAATTCCATAGTTGTAGCCTACACGTAGTGAACACAGTGGAAAAATCGTGTGGCACCTGCTATGGCCTGTAGTTATGTGCTGTTTCATTTACCCAGAATCCCCCACAATGCCAGTCTGGGTTCTGATCTGATACTCTGAGAAGGTCATGACGTATGGATGACACCAACTTTGCCTTCTTCACCAAATCAAAGACATTTGACCAGGGTAGGAACTATAGACACTATCTATCATCTATAATCTGAGAACAAAAGCTATTACATGTTGTATCACTGTTCCTTATCCTTTATATATCCTTTCTACATTGTGCAGAAGTGGTTAAGGTAAATGACTGCGTAGTGGTTAAGGTAAATGACTGGGACACGCACGGTTGGTGGTTCTAATCCCAGTGTAGCCACAATAAGATCCGCACAGTTGGGTCCTTGAGCAAGGCCCTTAACCCTGCACTGCTCCTGCTTAGTCTAATCAACTGTATGTCGCTCTGGATAAGAGTGTCTGCCAAATGCCAATAATGTAATGTAAACTGCTTCTTGTGAGTATAAGTACCCGTATTGTACTGTGAAGTTGCACTGTCATCTTGCCTGTCTTTGCGTCTACTTAATGGGCCGAATTTGGCTCAGGCGGTAAGAGCAGTTGAATGGTTTCCGGTTCAATCCCGCCCTGGGTGTGTTGAAGTGTCCCTGAGCAAGACATCAAATGCTCCTGACAAGCTGGTTGGTCCCTTGCATGGCAGCTAACCGCCATTGGTGTATGAGTAGGTGAATGAGAAGCATCAATTGTACAGCGCTTTGGCTAAAGGTGCTATGTAAATGCCAACCATTTACCATTTATTAACTACTTCTAACTAAAACATATGCGGGAATTGCACCCCACCCCATAACAGAACCCCAAGCACCCCTCACTGCTTAAATAGGCTACTAAATTACTTCACTTTTTTGTTCACTGTTTATATTAACATGAGCTGGCATGAGCTAGTCCCGGCCACTCACGGCATGTTGCTTAAATGCGAAATGTTGGCCGTCATCAAATTATGAAATGTCTTTTATAGTGGCTACACTGACTTTGAATTGTGTGGCAATGACAAAGGCTGCTAAGCACCATTGAATCCGCAGAGATGAACCGGGCGTTCGCTCTGACAGCCCCCGCTGCACTCCATGCAGGCTGTGATACACACGGCTCAAACAGGCTGCAAATGCTTATGCGATTTGGTCCTGCCCCTCTTGCAGTGCCTCAATGAGTCAATGCCTGTCCTCTGGGTTTCTGAGCCATGCATTATCCCAGATGATCCCAGAGATGGTCCGGTGGGGATGGAGTCTGGCGAGCAGGCCACTCACTGCATAACCTTGTGGAAAAGTCCTCATTAAGCAGGTAATGTGAGGATGTGTGTATGAGAGAGAGAGAGAGAGAGAGTGTGTGTGTGTGTGTGTGTGTTTGTGTGTGTCTGCTTTGCATTGCTAAGCCCTCATGAATGGCAGTGAGATATCAGTGTAGCACCATTCAGTCAGGCTTCTGCCCTCCAAAACAGATAGACTCACCATGACGACTAGACCTGCACAGGCGCTCTGAATGAATGGGCCAATCAGACAAAATAATGAACTTCTCGTTGAACAACTTAATTTATTAGCATAACCAAATATTCCGAACCACAGCCAAAGCAGAAAAACAATTAAAATCTTGCAATACTTCTTTAAAGACGTCATACGCAAAACATACTCCTGCAATCACCCTAAGATGTTACTGCAGAAGTCATCTTCATACCATCGTGGCAGAGAACATTGTTTTAACTCTGCAGGTTCTGCTGTACATGGTCGTATCGCGGATAAAATAGTGTCTGCAGAGCTGCTCCTTTGCCGTGCCTGACCTGGCAGTTCTTTTGGCGGGGGAACTGGCAGGGTGAGGCCCTCCAGGAAGATGGAGCGCAGTGCCAGCTCAGTCCTGGGAAGGAGCTGCAACTCACAGTCTCCCGGATGGCGGTCTGTCAGTGAAGGACTGTATTTGGCTCCAGTGTCTTTCCAGGTGAAATACTGCCTCCCCAGACAGGCCAGCGCTGAGCCGACTCAGAGGAACTTGGGCGTTTTTCGCGCTTGATAAGTCACCGGCGGGCCATACTACATTTGTACTAGGGCTGGGCGGTATAATTAAATATCTTTTTGAGCTCAATAACAAACGCCGAGCGGGTTACAGCATGAGTTAATGCGCCTTATCAGCTGGTGTCCGACCACCAGTAGGACGAACAGAATTGTGCCGCGTGAAATGCGAAGTGATGGTCATTAACGTTGAATCAGATACATTTATAGCAGAACCACTGGATCGGTATGCAAAATCTGTTTAGTTTATTACTTCCATATCTAGCGTGATGAGATACTGCTATCTTTTATTTCATCTAAATATCACAATGCAGATAGAGCTACCCGCTCCACTCAGTCCACAACTCCCTGTGGATTATTTATTTTTTCTATATAAGGAGTCCAGAAAAGCGTTATTCGTGCAATGTTTCATGGTTATCTTAAAAAACTAACCAAGATTAGTTGTGAGCTCAAATCCTGATACTTGGTTTGTATAATGCGTGAGTGGGGACTTGAGAAAAACATTAATTCTCATCCACTGCTTGTGAACCCATGGAAAGCCATATAAAGCAAATGACAACTTTTCTACTTTAGTGCGAATTATATGTTCCCATTTGAGGCAGTCTATACACTAGTATCTGTAACCGGGCCTTTGGTTCACTAAATTCACAGGCCCGGAGACAGTGTGCAGCCTAGCGGAGTTAATATTGATTACCACCTTCTAACTCCCTCTTAACAATGTATCATTAATGTGTAACGTGTCCTAGCCATTATGTTATGTTTGTTCATCTAAAATAAGTAGGCTGTTGAAATATTATTTCTCCCGGAGAAAATCAGACCACTTATTGCTTAATGTTCAGTTTAAGTCCTATTATAGCTCCCTGGATTTCTCTCTTTAAATAAAATAAAAACACAGTGAGGAACGATAATGAAATCCAGAAATGCCCTTCTGTCTTATTCGTCCACGCTAAGTGAGCAGTGCCGTTGATAGCTGATTAACAGCACGACCTGCCGCACAGCCTTGGATAGACGCGTGCTGGTATTTAGTTGTACATGGATCCTCCATTATGAGTCCAATCGATCTGGTGGCGATGTGAAGAAATGCTTGTTTCGGCGGGAGTGTTATCGCTGGGCGAGACGGCTGAGAATAAAAGATCTTTTGTCTTATTTTGCGGCCCACAAAGCTCCCATCAGGACCATCGGCTGTGCTGTGATCGATACCAAACCCTGGCCTTCACATCAAGATCCATATTGATCTTGGTGATGCATTCTGCTCCTGCCGAACATTTTCACACATCTTAAAGCAGTGACTCTTAACAGCACAGTGACAGTGTGTATGTGTGTGTGTATGTGTGTCTGTGTGTGTGTGTGTGTGTGTGTGTGTGTGTGTGTGCATGTGTGTGTGCATGCGCATGTGTGTGTATGTGTGTGTCCATGTGTATGTGTCTTTGTGTGTGTGTGTGAGCACGAGTGTGTGTGTATATGTGTGTGTGTGTCTGTGTGTGCTTGCACGTGTGTGGGTGTGCATGTGTGTGTGCGTATGTATATGTGTGTGTATGTGTGCGTTCATGCACATGTGTGTGTGTATGTGTGTGCGTGCGCATGTGTGTATCTGTATGTGTGTGTGTGTGTGTGTGTGCGCGTGTGCATTTGTGTGTGTATGTGTATGCGTGTGTGCGTGCGCATGTGTGTGTGTCTGTGTGTGCTCGCACGTGTGTGGGTGAGCATGTATGGTTATACATGTGTGTGTATGTGCGCACGTGTGTGTGTATGCATGTGTGTATATGTGTGTGTGTCTACGTCTATGTGCGTGCGCAAGTGTGTGTGTCTGTGTGTGCTTGCACGTGTGTGGGTGAGCATGTATGGTTATACATGTGTGTGTATGTGCGCACGTGTGTGGGTAAGCATGTGTGTTTATATGTGTGTGTATGTGCGCACACGTGTATATGCATGTGTGTATATATGTGTGTGTGTGTGTGCGCACACGTGTATATGCATGTGTGTGCGTTCGTGTGAGTGCGTGTCTACGTGTGTGTCTGTCTCAGCTAGCTGCTGTAATCATCCCCCCCAGACAGCGGTAATGTTTATGAATGAATGTGTAAATGCTCGGGTCTACAGAGGCTTCGCTCCGGTGAAGCGATAGAACAGGCTCACCGTCTGCGCTGCACGTTTCATTACAGTAACGGGGAGGCTGCAAGTTCAGGGAGGAAGCCACAGCCGTTCAGCGGGAGCTCCGGCCCTGCGTCCAGCAACACCGTCTGCCAAGATCAGGAGTGATGAACGACATTGCTTCGGAAGGTTAGGGGGATATGTCACCCTTCCCTGCCCGGCGTCTGTAAACTCACCCCTGTGCTTATTCTGCACATGGTCGGTGCACACCTATCCAGGCGGGAAAGGATGGAGACTGCTCAGTTTGTGATATATTGATCCTGCTAAATGATCTGGGAGTTGTAGTTTATTCAACAATGGTCTGGCGGAAGGCAAGCCGGGACCGAATGCAGGGGTTCAGAACAGTGCATTATTATTTTATGTTCAAATAAAGCTGCATTTACTGACTGCAGTAGCTGTGGAGGAATGTGATACATGATTTGCTATAGGCTCCTATGGGTAAACCTGGGATATACAGTGTGCCAAGCTTGCTTCCATATGCAATCAATGCTGAAGAAAACAGCTCAAGCTAGGTTTTGGAACAGCTGGTAGCTGGTTGACCAGTTCAGACCAGCTCCATACTGAACATGGTTTCACCAGCTCAAGCTAGGTTTTGGAACAGCTGGTAGCTGGTTGACCAGTTCAGACCAGCTCCATACTGAACATGGTTTCACCAGCTCAAGCTAGGTTTTGGAACAGCTGGTAGCTGGTTGACCAGTTCAGACCAGCTCCATACTGAACATGGTTTCACCAGCTCAAGCTAGGTTTTGAAACAGCTAGATAGTCATTTCTAGCCGATTTTACACCAGGGATGTGATGTATGCTACTGGGACAACACACCAACAAGAGTGATTAGGATCCGGATCTGTCAGGGTAATGTTGCAGTTCTATGTGAATGTGAGCAGAAGGACTGGTCTTGATTTTCCATGTGGAAACTTGAACATTTGTCTGGCTCCTCTGAGCCAGTGTCTTGATTTTCCATGTGGAAACTTGAACATTTGTCTGGCTCCTCTGAGCCAGTTAGAGCTTCAGGTAGGAAGTGAGAGTGCCAATGATGTACTCTCTATATTAGGAGTTTGGGTTGTCACGCCAACGGGGAACTGGTAATAACAGAAATGAATAAGACCCAGTAGTGATGTATTGAAATATGTGTTCACTTTTTCAGGAAATTTGATATTTCATTTTGTTTACTTAAAAAAGACAAACATTTGGATGTGTCATTGGAAAGAAAACTTGGCAAACATTTGACAGCCTCGTGAGAAAACCTGGCTCTACACAAAATAACACAAACATAAATCATGCCCACAGAGTCACATACTCCAATGATTGGTGACATTGAAGTGAATTAGTGGTCCTAAACATTTGTCTTTGTCTGCAGTTCAAAAAGTAACAACCATGAACTTGTATAAAAAAAATCAATAATACTGTTCTAGAGTGTTGATTTTGTTCTTCTCACACAGACTTGGGATAGTCCTGTGGGACTATTTTGGCTAATGTAAGACACCCGTTCTGAATGACACTAAAATGGTCATTTTAGCTTCATCTACTGCAGTTTAAGAAATTCCTTGCGCAACCGTTTGGTTAATTTATCTCTTTCTCACATTCCTTCACTTCAAATGCTAGCCGCCGTGTCTGTCGCGAGTGAAATAATCCGAATCGTTTTCGGAAAAAAGGCTAGAAGGAAAGGAGGAGAAGAGAAGACGGCATTTTTGCATTTCTGAAAAACATTCGCCTGTTTGTTCTCTCGGTCTCTCATGTCCTCCGCGGCATCCAGAAACGTGTTTTTGTTTTTTGCGCCAAGCTTATCGCAAATGAATTGTCAACAACATAAATAATATCCTGGCGGGCGACAAAACAGAAAGCACCTAAACCTCGCCGATGCTCTCCGGCAGGCACGAGCGCAGGGGGACCGAGAGGGCGGCCATTACAGGAAATATAAACGCGCCCGTCTTGGCAGCTCTCTCTGGGAACAAACCGGGCTTCACATCAGAGCCCCCTGCCACCGGACCTCCGTGGGCACCTCTGATGTGCAAATCCGTACGGACGTGACAAAGGGCTGCCCGCCAAGGCCCGCGGTTTTTGGCAGCCCCTCGGCCTGTCACTGGAATCAGTACAGTTCCTGCACCGCCCCGAGGAACCAGACAGAATCCCTCCTGCAGCTACATCCACGCACCTGCACAGTCGAATGCCTCCAAACCAATTTACCCGTGTGGAAAGAAGAAAAAAAACGTACAAAACAAAAGACAGTGTTCCGGTTTACCGTGGAGGTGAAATGGATTTTCAAATAAACGGCACTTTGTAAGAAATACTCTTCGGCGGGGGCGTCCGCGCGTCTTTTTATTGTCTCCGTGTTAAACTCCCCGGTTGTAATTATTCATGCTTTATGAAACTAAAATTGTTTCCGTCTTGTTCGAGAAAAATGCCCTGTGCATCAATGTTTCAATTGCAACACAAATATAGGACCGACAGGAGTTAAAAGCCTGATGTAAGAGGCTGGTTTGCCGCTTGCTGTGGTAAAGTAAAGTTTAGGCCTGTTCTGCAGGATGTTGCCAGCTCACCTTGTCTACAGGAAATCAGGCATGAGCCCATCTGTAAACATTTGATAACCGAGTTCCCCCTCAAACACAGGGGTCAAACACAGGTCGAACAAGTGCAATTTTATACCTTAAAGAGGGAGGTTAAGCTATCCATACTAATACACCATTTTATTCTACTCCCTCGTCCTATCTTCTTTGTGCACGGCGTATGAAAAGCCCTTAAGATACATTTTTAAAAGTTGTGTGGCTGTTGATGTTCCTTTCCAAGTGGTTCTTCTCTTGGGAACCTTTAGCCCTTTTTTCTATACATTTCTGCAAACATCTCAAAAAAAAGTTCACAGGGTATCTCCGGAAATTAACATATTCTCACACCTCAGCTGGCTTCCATTGTGAACCGTCTCATTGCCTCCCAGAGTTTAACACTTCATTTAAATGTGCTTGCTTCAATGCCTGTTCCATTCGCTTAACAATAAATGCACCATTTGCAAATGAGGTTGCCACCCTTGTGGAAAGTTTTAGGGGAGAATGTTCTCAGAGATAGTTTCTTCTTTGTTTTTTTGTGCTTTTTGTGATGCCTTGCTGAGAAGAATTGATGAGTCTCCTAATAGTTTATAATGGGTCAGTTTTACAGACGCAGATTAAAACTACTCCTAGACTAAATGACATTTTGAATGGAGATTCCCTGTAGAAAACTCATTTTAGTCCTCATTTAAGACTAAGCTTAATCTGTGTCCATAGAACTGGCCCAATGTGTGCCAAACAGTAAGCTTATGCTACAGGAAATAACTTGGTGGTAGTAGATGCTTCATACATCTAGTGGGGTTATGGACTGTTACAGTTCACAGAGCTGGAGTCAGAACTTTTGAATGTAGACGTGGTTCCTGTGTGCCACACAGCCCACGGGGTTCCCACAGCGGGGACGTATGAAACCACTCCTTATTTTTGCACAATTTGCCAGAGGAACGAATGGAAATAGAAAAATGTTAAACTTCAAAACAAAGGTCTCATAAACAGACAAGATTGGAATTAAAGCTCAATTAGGCTTAGCTTTCATTCTGACAGCACATTAGCAGGTTGAAAGGGATGAGACGATTGTTCCTTTTACAAATGTTAACCAAATGGAACTTTTTTAAATGAGAATTACAAATGACCTGTCAAGAGGATTGCGCTGGTAACAAGCAGCCGGTACCCTGAGAATATTACCAATATTGTAAAAACACACTGCACAAACCTCTTCTTATTGAGTCAAGAACACACAAATTAAGGCAGTGAAGCCTTCCTCAGTGGTTCATATAACTGTAGCGCTAGTCCATGGTGCGGTAGAACAATTTGGCCCCCGATCTGGAATTTAATTTCAGCTGTGACAGTTGTAGGCTTTGTCCAGGGGCCTGAATCACCCAGCAGGATTATTGAGATAATTAGATAACTACTGATTAAAACCGGAACCCTCCCATATCTGGAACATGGACTGAAGTAAAAAGCGCTGTACTCTGCACTACAGTTATTCTATGCGATGCTTTGCGATACAGGCCCCCGGAGGCCTGCGGCGTGGCGGCAACAGCGCCACCTAGCTTTGGAGGGTATCCATCACCCTGCTACACTTTAATGACTCTTGTACTCGGTCGGGGCTCCTGTGCCAGCTTTGTGAGAATTGGCGGACTGCGGACAGGACGCACAAGCGGACCGCGCGTGTTTCGCGGGAGATACGGCGGTTACTGATGTTGCGCCGGAACGTTCCACGGAGCATTCCAAGTTGGGAGAAAAAACGGGGTATGGAAACGGGAAAGTAAATAGAAAATAAGTCCAAGAAGATGGCAGTGTTTTTCCGGACGGACTGAAGTAATTATTTTTACCGTGGAACGGTGTCCATAGCCTTTTCCGCGCGGCTACAGGCTACGTTGAAAAACCGGAGCGCTCCAGTCTGTTCAGCATGAGGTAATGCCCACGAACTGGCAGGCGCCTGAGCTGTCGAGAAGCCTTCATTAAGACCGCGAGTCTCGGTCTCGTTCTGGGAGCGTTCATTTAGGCAATTTCCTCTCCCGGACTGTGCGAGCACAGCCCTTAACAGCCTTGCTTGATCACAGCGATGCAAAGTGTGTGTAAATACCAGACACGTGGTGTCTGCGTTCGAAAGCAATCTCTTAGCGACGGTTGCCAATAGCGCGGCTCGACACCTCTGGCAATGTCACCCGTCTTTTATGACTGTGATGCTGAGATGGGCGGGCAGAGGCTCACATATATAACCTGAAACCTGTCATGGCACTCATCGACTATCGCATTACGAACGGCATGTTTATAGGTTTACGGCCTTGATCTAATGTACACTGAGCTTTCGTTTGGTGTTGTTACTTATTCCAAAAGAAATTACATGCTAAGATTGTAGAAGCATTTCTGGATACACCACCGGCGTATTAGTATTTCAGCAATGTCTGTGACCTGCTGACCTGCAGATGACTTAAGGACCCTGCTGTGTGTTTGCTTGTGTGTGTGTGTGTGTGTGTGTGTGGGTGGGTGGTGGTGAGGCTAATTTTCTGCTCCACCTTCAGATACCCCACCCCTACCCTACACTAGTGCTCTACGCTACCACCAAATCTTTCTGTAATGTATAATTCAGGTGCTGCATTTTTAATCACAGGCCGGGTAGGGACCCTAGGGTTTTCCTCTGAGAAAGGTGTTGGCCATTAAAGTATAACATTGGGATACAAGCTCTACGAAAGGTTGAGGACAAGGCCTTTCATTGTACTCATTCTGTATTCTGGGGTACGGCACGAGGCCTCTCCTGCATGTACTCGACAGATAGTTACCACAAACTGCGGGAACAATGCTTAAAGAACAATACAACCCATTCATAAATCAAATATGTCACCGTGCCCAGTTTCTTTTAAAATAATAAACTTCAGTTGAGAGTGTCGTTTTACATCCGCCAGAATGATAATTTATGAGCTGCTAAAGAAACGTTGCTTTGTGTCTATGGCACATACTTTTCTATAGCGGGCACTTTTTCTATTTCCAACTACTTTTGGAGGAGCATTTTCTGAGACTTTAGCCTGAAATTCGTAAAATGTAGCCCCATGTCTTTATTTGCATTTTCAAATTCATTATGACAAACAATGCACTGTTTGTAAATTTTTATGCTTATTATTCTTGCTTATCTGTTCATTTTTTATTGACCAGCAGAGCCAATGCTGTAGAAGTGTCAGACACTACATGCCATTGGAATTCCAAGCTGGCTATCGTGCTACGCTAGCCCTTTCCACGAATTTCACTTAAGAAAGCGACAAAGACAAAGCAAAGACGGGAGAAAAAAGGTATATAAATTACTACAGATTAAGATCGGGCGTTTATTTTAACTCACTGGAGAATTCTTCCCTGTGCTCGTGTAATTTTATCTCCGCTCTACTCCCAAAAACATTATCAAATCAACGTGAGACAGAAGGAATTTTTAAAGGAATTAAAATGTTTATTTAAACATCATAATTTAGTGCCTCGACAAACTAAGCAACGGAAAAGCACTCTTCATTAGGCGTGTTATCGTGGCTTTTATTGTGGCCATAAATCACCGGGTGCTACGCTCACTCTGCCTCCGTGCATATGAATGAGGCGTGGCCTTCTGTAAGAAGGGGTCCTGACGGGTCTATTTGTACCAGAGTGGAATGAAAGGTCGTCATGGCCAATTATCTCGGGGGTCAGTCAGAAGTCTTGTGTACGACAGAAAAAACGGTCTTACGCTCAGCCCGCGACACGATCGATCAATTAGATTACGCGGACGTGTACAATGCGCGGGGGGAGTCAATGCGGACACGGAAACATATTTATCATTAGCGTGCCTGGCCCAGCTCTTGTGTTCTTAGGTTGATTTGTCCGTTGTAGATTCCATTGTGTCTCAGCTGTTATACATTATTGGCGTATCAACCCTCTTTTGTGCTGTTTGTTTTTAAAAATGTCCATTCACTATTATCCATCTCCATTTTTATCCCCCCTCCCCCCAAGTAGCCTAACCTGCATGTCTTTGGACTGTGGGAGGGAACTGGAGTACCCGGAGGAAACCCACGCAAACACGGGGAGAACATGTGCACTCCGCACAGAGAGGCCCCGGCCGACCGGGATTCGAACCCAGAACCCGTCTCCCTGGAGCCACGGATCTATGGGTTTGTGATTTGAGGAAAGGAGTCATGTGACTGCCGTTCCCCCAGCAGACTCGTGTCAACGCAGGACGGCAGGCAGGCTGGAACCCAAGTGGCCTTGCTTCTTAAAAGACGAGTGAGATTTAGAAATGTGCTCTTCTTCTTGCCTTGTGTATTTGACAGACAAATAATTAAAACTGGGACAAAATAGGACAGAAAAAAAGATGAGATGTAACACTTTTATCAGAGTTTCACAAGCGCCAGGTGAGAGAGCATTACTCTCTAGAACCACGCAGCATGCTGGTTAAATAATAAATAATGCGCTACACTGAGTAGAATGATAATAATTATTGCTCGACTTTAATGTTTCCATCAGAGCACTCATATTACTCAAAAGAACCCTTAGCCAGCTCAATTGTACCTTCAAATTACAAATTCAGACTCTTTAATTACTGCCTCCAACCCTCAAATAAAAAGAATTTAACCTCGAATGTGTCATCAAGGATTAACTGGCAAGGGGTACTGGGAGCTCATCCGGGCAATTTAACCCCTTTTAACTGGGCATATTTCTGCCAGTTTCAAATAATAATTCAGCGGGGAGAAAATTGAAAACTAAATCTGCTCCAGATAGGCTGAAACACTTCAAAGTGCGGTAATGAAGAGCCACTTACCTTTTAATTTGATTTGCACTTCAGATTGGTGCCTTTGAAATGACTGGGCAATAGAGAGGGGAAAAAATAGTTGGAGCCCCCAAAGCAATTCTGGAAACAGTGGGGGAATCAATGGGAGAACTTTTTACACCCATTAAACCATCACAAGTACCAGGAAAAAAAAACCTAAATATAAAAATCTTAATGTTCATAGGTGTGATTCACAAAGCTCTCACAGTGGGTAGAAAGTGCACACAGCTGTGTTGCCAGGAGAATTGCGACACTGCCTGCCGTCTACATCACATACACTTAAGCATTTACAAAAGCATTGCTACACTATGCATCAAGGCACAAAGTAATACTTTCACAAATTACAAAACAAAAGAAAAACTAGAGAGCACAATATTACTTACTACTTCAAGGACTGACAGACAGTAGTTGTTAGGTAAATGATAATGTACAGCGAGCCCGTCATTACTGCGAAATAAACCCCGACAGGGTGACGCAGGACCCTGACGCGAAGCGGCTTACTACAGGGCTACTTACTAAAGAAATAAATAATTGGAAATATTGATAAAAAAATTATTTTATTGCTTCCTCTAAAAAAATATATTCCATTAGATTCTACAGTCGGAACTGCGTCCATAGCAACGTAAACTCTGTAGCCCTCCAGATTATATGATCCGAACTGCGTCCATAGCAACGGTCTGTTATTCAGAAGAAAGAAAGTGAACTCAGTATGGAAAAATGCTTGTTAGGAATTGTAAAAAAAATTGCTGTACCAGCGCAGTGGAATGTTGAAGGTCAAACAGGCAGTCGAACAGTAATGTCGAACTGGCTCCTCACGTAATTGGTGACAAAGATAAACCGTTGTATAATGGGCGAAAGGTACATCCCTCCCTAGTCACCCTAGGTGAAAAACGAAATATTTACAGACGGAAATCCGTAGTCTTGGTTTAGCAAACCGCGCCCTTAGTTTGCCAATCCGTACATTTTGCGAACCGTGCGTTCAGTCTGGCGATCTGCATCTCAGTTTTTCAAACCATGTCCCCGGTTTGGCAACTTAAATATTAAAATGTTAAATATTTACCTTGGGTGACTAGGGGGACTAGAGTGGACTTCACTTGAGCACATCACATTGGTTGCCCACGCTACACGGCTGCTCACTTGACTGACACCTTAACTAAGATGGAGGAGGATGAGTAAGAATGCCGCCTTCAGTAATTAAGACCAATAAAGGATGCCAAACCAGCTGAACCCAGATTGTGGAAATTCTGTGAAGGCGCTGCACTGCAAAAATGACTGTCTTTTAAAGCGTCTCAAGCGTTTTTAGTCTTATAATAAATATTAGCTTGTTGTAAGTTACTGTTTACATGGAAAGTGAAATTGTCTCACCCCATTGGCAGTTCTTTTTGTCACATTTAGCAAAAAAGTAATAGAAATAAGATTTTAAATGTAAATATGAGACCAAGATTATTTAAAGTTTTTTTTTTTTTTCCGAGTGGTCAAAGCGAAATGTTTTTCGGTTTCGTAAGAGTCACCAGTAGTGGAGCATATGATGGAGCTTTGTCAGCCTGCTGCGCATCGTCAGATTGGGGCAGGGCTTTTGGAAGTGCTCAGGCACAGGTCCGTATGCGCGTGGCATAAGGAGAGCATGCAACAAAAAAAAGACTCTTGACAGGGAAAGATTTGACTTTCGCGTGCAGTGAAAATTGCCACATCAATGGAATCTTTTGCTCCAGTCCCAGATGAATTGCAGAGGGAAAAATACAAGAGAATGTGCAGTAAAAAGTCAGACAAACCCCTCTCGTGCCACAGCATTACGGCTATGGACTAAGAGGGCTGACTTTACGGGGTTCCTGGCACACAGTGGTATTTAGGTGATATTCTCATGACAGAGGCTGATGATGTTTCTCACCTGGCGGTCTGCTGGCTGCTTGGAAGAGGGTGGACTGACAGTTAATTAGCAAGTGTGACTTTTTTGAGGATTTCGTATCGTTTCCATGAGTACTCTGGTTATACGCAGTACAATGTCCAGCGTTCATTAAACTTTAAAACACTATTTTTTTGGAGTTTGAGTATGTGCCCAAGTCCAGTAGACACTTTATGTACTCGGTAAGAAATGAACAGGAATGCCCCCCTTCTGCTGTTTACAAAGGATAGGCACAGTCTACATAAAAGAAATTCTGTTTAGAAAGCACCCAAGCCAGGAACTGTGAGCCAGCTGCACTCATTCTGAGACCTTGTCAGTTATTATCACACACTCCTTATGAACCTCTTCACTGCATTGCGCCTGTCAAAAACTTTTGTGCGACTGAACACCAAATGGCAACTTGTCAAAATATTGTGAACAGGCAGGGAACACCTGATTACATCAGTAGAGGCGTTATCACACTTAAATCCCATTCTCCCACTGCGTATTGCCTGCGATGCTTCACCATATGGCATTGGCACCATATTGTCTCGCAAGATAGCTGATGGATCCAAGCATGTCGAGGTCTCGCAACTGCGCACGACAATAGACAGAGCCAAAATAGGCAGAAAATGTTCAAGTCTGGTGTGGGAAGTGAAGAACTTTCTCCAATTATTTTTTTTCTGGGAAAGAACTTCAACCCCTTGATTCATTAAGCCTATATTCTTTAACCCTCAAAAGATTTTAATTAGGTGGCGAAGAATCCTGTTAATTCCCATTTATTGAATGACAAACCAAAGTATAAACATTTGTTTTCAATTCTACCTAGAATAACACATTATTAAAATGAATTAAAAAGAGGTTTACTTAAAAAAATATGTGACTTTCCTGGAAATAGCCTCATTTGGCTTTAATTACAATGAAACCAATTATTGGAAGTATATCTGAAATTATAATTAAGCAATTTATTAGAAGTATATCCAATCATTTTGGTAGAGGGCTGGGAGGGAGGTGGAGGGATAGTTAAATTGACTGAAATCTCATCTTAAGGGCGGCCTGTAGCATAGTGGTTAAGGTACATGACTGGGATCCGCAAGGTCGGTGGTTCTAATCCCGGTGTAGCCACAATAAGATCTGCACAGCCGTTGGGCCCTTGAGCAAGGCCCTTAACCCTGCATTGCTCCAGGGGAGGATTGTCTCCTGCTTAGTCTAATCAACTGTACGTCACTCCGGATAGGAGCGCCTGCCAAATGCCATTACTGTAATGTAATGTAATGGTCTGTAGAGTCAGTGCAATGGGCACAAAAGTTGCATGAAACTAAGAAAGAAGCTTAAGACTTCCAGGTGTGTTCAGCACACACTCGGAAGGGCCCAGCTGGCGGGCAGTAATGGTAACCGAAGAAAGATAATATCAAAAGACAAATATTTTGTGGTGTCTGTCTAGCAAAAGAAACCATTATAAAACTGTACCGCAGCTACGAGTAAAATGTTGTGGGCAGCCTTATGCCACAGCAGGGATGAAGAGCACTCACTAAAATGTAGTGGAAGAATTTAATTGTATTATTATTGGAAAATGTTCAGTGTAAAATGCAATGTAAGACTATTATTTTAAATACTGCAATACAAAATAAAGATTGATTTCCAGGTTATGATGGTAACTGGTTATGATGAGAGTCTTGACATTTTTCAAGTCAAAGGCATGTGACATGCAAACTGCAAACTGACAATATCTCATCCATCCATCACCTCACCCACTGAATCTTGGCCAGGATCGCGGGGGTTGCTGGAACACATCCCAGCATGCATTGCAAGAGATGTAGGAATACACCCTGGGCTGGGCAGGTCGCCAATCCATCACAGGGCCCACACGCTATTCACGAACGTATATATTACGTATATAATTCAGACTCTCCAATTAGCCTACTGCATGTCTTTGGATGTGGGAGAAAACCCACACGGACACGGGGAGAACATGCAAAATTATAATTAGATCATGAAGGAGTATCATTGTTGATAACCGTCAAAAACATTGGAATAATTTTCAGAACTGAAATTGTTTTGAGAATCCTGAAAAAGATTGAACAGTTATGAAAATGAATGACCATGAATGAAAAAGCAGGATAGTGATCAAGACCATTCCTGCCAGGTTCCTTGTGAATGAACAAATATATACGTGCTTGGAATGTTCTGGAAACCACACACTGTTCATTGGGATAAGGGGTCGGACCGTTTACTCGAGTTAATGAGTACTAGTAGGTAGGTTCTTGATCGCTTCGAAAATAATGTAATTGGACAAGCTGACTGCTATTTTTCGCTTTTTGTTTTATTTTGTCTTCAGGGTGTTACAAATGTGCTGTACACATAAATAAACAACATCACATTGTGTGTGCGTGTGTGTTCGTGTGTGCGACACATATACATATGTATATTTGCTCAGTGTATAGTGTATTCACATATAACCCCCCTGCCTATTTGAACATAATCTCTTCCGTGTATAATGTCTCTACATTGTACTGAAGGCGCCCACATGCTGTGGAGTAGCAGCAGGTAGAGTTCAGGAGCTGGTTCATCAGTTGGCTGTTGGAACGCAGTAGAGAAGCCTCTGGAATCCCAGCTCACTGGGTTTAATCTTTTCATTATTCTCCGGTGAGAAGTGTTGCACAAGCACTCATAAGCATTTCAGTGTTATGAAAAAAGAAATTGGTCTTCGAGTACATTTCATAGTGACTGGACTGCCTCTCTTGCTTGTAAACCTGTGGCCTCGTAAGAGTCTCTAATGTTGGAAAGCAGAAATACTGGACTAAATCATCTTTTGTGATGAGGCGTGAGGTATAACACCACACAAGGAAATCGCAGATCGCAGAGAAAAGCTGAACAGCTACCCGAGCGGCAAGAAGAGAACATGATATCCGAGCTAATCTCGGGCAGGAACCGGGAGCTGTTTGCAAAGACGGATCAATTCAGCGCCACAACAGTCAACACGAGATTAGGGAAAAAAGACAAACGACGAAGCAGAAAAACACATGCATCACAGCAAATCTTCCAAACGCGAGAAACTTTAGAAGATAAACCGCGAAAATTGATCAATCTTACAAACTGTTTGTGCAGAAGGGGGAAAAGTTCTCTGGCAACATCAAGTGGTGGGAACACAGAAAGCAGAAAATTGCAACTGAACTCTAATTGAATGCAAATACTTTACATGCTAGCACAGCAAAAGCTGCTCGTTTATTTGTAATGGATTTCCGGTCAGAATAGCCTTTATTGTTATTGCCGGACCCAGGAGGGCAGGCCAAGAGTCGGCTTTCTCCCTTGCTACCTGACAGACTAACCTCGTTGAAACGTATACGTATAACACAGGCTCTCCAGCTGTACAGAAAGCTGCTAGCTAACAAGATGGCGGAGCAAGCCCTCGGCAAACAGCTACGCCGAGTTGGCTTACACTTCCGTGCAGTAAAAATATCAGCATTTCAGTTAAAATGAAATAAAATGCAATTGTAGCCAGAGCGGCAGAAGCAGTATTGACAAATACAGTAATAAACCAGCAACAATGGAGCAATAAAGAAAATAAGCATACATTATAGATTAAAAGCTGTTCAAGTTAAAATTATATCAAAACTATAAAATGACATAGAAAGTGACAAAGGAGGCCAAGAGGCCTGTATGTCGAAAGTGGAGCTGAGATTGACCACAACAGTTTTGACTTTGCAGAAGTGCATTGTTGCTTTTGATAAAAACGTTTTTTTCTCCCTCCAGAGGTGTAATACAAGGCAATTTCAAAGCAAAGAAGGGTTGTAAAGGGTTTGGGATCAAGGAAAATCCCTTAAAGAGAACGACGTGGCAGGCGGTCCTGCAGACAACTGGAAGATTTATGAGCAGAGATGAGGAAGAGAGCAGCAACAGGCCAGGCATTCAACAGCTCTGCTCTCTGCCCACAATTCACAAGTGCGACGAAAAAAAACGTTGCGAATTTCAACTTTTAAAGGTGAAAAAAGGGTGAAAAGACTTATATGGGGGCGGTTAATGTGCGACTGAACATTTCTGGCGAGTGTTGTTACATAAAATAAGCAATTAGCACTGAGGATTGTTTGCGACTGAATATAGCAGCAGCACTGTGGTTTGTGGCTCATTTGATACCATGGACCCTTGATGACTTAAAGCTATTTAGGCAACAAATGTGTTCCATACTGTATCAGCATAATTTTTATTTTTAGTAGGACAACCTGAAAATAAAATATCCAGACTCTGATGATGTTGATAGGCCTCAGACACCAGGAAGTCATGGCATGCAGAGGATATGCAACAAAATGTCCTAAAATGCCCTTTATTAAAATCTGAAAATGTACACTTTAACTACATGTTTTAAAAAAAATTACAAATCTCAAATTGTACCGACAAATAAATAAACGATGAGTCTTTGTCCTAAACATTATGGAGGGCAATGTACATCACACTGAAATCACTATTATGACTATTATTATGTCATTATTTTATACACATTGTATCAAACCGCGATCTCTCAAATGATAAAGTACTGCGCTGCAATAAAGCTTTTCTCAAAGCAATTGCAAACGTATTGTAAAAGGTTTACAGAAGACGATCGTAAACTTGGATTCTTTATCCTGATACACTAGCCCCTTCTACTCCTACCCAATCTTTACTCTGATATTCCTCAGGCTTTTCCATAGCGCACGTGGGATGTGCATTTTACCACACCGGCGAATGAACTCTGGTCAGTCCCTCTGGCTGTGGGCCTACTGTTGGAAAAAAACAAAACAACAAAAAAACTCCTGGACCTCCTCTAAAGGGAGGGAGATATTTCAGAGAGGGGGGGAGGGGGACAAGATATGACATGCCCAGGAGGGAAACAGGAAGCAGGGGGGAATAAGGAACAACAGCCACAGTGGAGCACAGGAACTGTCTCCGTGGTAACCGCAGGTCAGCTCCCCAGTGATAAAAATCACAATGCTCCAGGGCCCTTTCAGGACCCCCCCACCCCAGCCCTGGCCCCTCCCCCCACATACCTGCGCCTCCCCATCTCTCCTGCTGCTCTGTGAGTGTGAACCATCTTTAAGGAAGCCATGAATAATATATGCTGCAGCACACCGGGTTCCCAGTTCATACTCCATGCAGTGAGCTGGTATAGGGTTGGGGATCCAAACACACTTGTCGCTAAAAACTGTGTTGTCATGGGGACAGGCTATCATGGCAACATGGGTGCATGATGATTGAAAGAAGGTATAGAACTCTGTGAGCTTTCATTTCTTTTTTTCTTATTTTCTTTCTTTTGTATTCTGCTGATGCAACCATGAAGCTCAGTAGCAGTGCTGTAGTGTTTTGACCATGTCTAAATTAGACCATGTCTAACTTTTACCTGAAAGAAGTGTGCATGCGTTTGCGTGTATCGTGTGCATGAGAGACAGATTGTAATGTATTATTTTGTACATGTTTTCATTATTTTAAAGCAATATTAAACATGCTGTGCCTACGGAATGCTGCAAGGCGTGTTTAAGTTCGGCAAAAACAAATTGTGAATAAAATGTGCAAGTTGGAGAGTGGGGGGGCATTTGAGTTTTAATACTCGACATTATTGGCCAGGCAGAAGCGCAGACACAGACCTGAGTATCAGGTGCACACCCAGCTTTAACATGGCGTGACTTTGTCATCAGGTTCCCTGAAAATTAATCCTCCTGGAGAGCGTTCAGCCCTGTTGAGAGAAACAGATGAAAAAAAAAAAAAAAAACACATTTAAACTAATCTGAGGTGCTGACAGTTTAAAGAAAAAGAAAAAGAAGAAAAATATATAATTTACCGACAATTCAGACAGCGTAATCTAAATTTAAATAGTTTTCTCCGGAACTTTGTGGGTAATCTTTTTCCAGGGCAGAATTCTTAGCACAGCCTGTCTCATTCCTGATAGTAAATTATATGCACTATTATGTACAATATTCTGCTCTCTGTGTGTGTATGTATATATAAACACACACACACACATTTTCATATACATCTTGGATGCATTTTTTTATTCTCAAATATCAAGACTGATACCCTTCTTTGGCTGTAAACCCATTACTTTTTTGATTGAAGTTTAATAATATTTTCAAACTATGAGGGTTGTGAAGGGAAAATACTGATGTCTCCTGAAGAACAGATTAGTGGTAACCAGCAATATTTGTTGCATCTAGGGAATGAAAATCTTATTGAATAAAAATGTTAAATGTAACTGTATTATGGTAAATGGTTGGCATTTATATAGCGCCTTTATCCAAAGCCCTGTACAATTGATGCTTCTCATTCACCCATTCATACATACGATCACACACCAATGGCGAGTGGATGCCAGGCAAGGCACCAACCAGCTAATCAGGAGCAATTGGGGGTTAGGTGTCTTGCTCAGTGACACTTAGACACACTCAGGGTGGGATCGAACCGGCCTGGCCTCCGACTGCCAGACAAGCGCTCTTCCCTCCTGAACCATATTATTTATTTTAAAATTTATTTCAGATTTTTCCCTTTTTCTCCAAATTTGGTAGCAATTGTACCCCATCTAATCCAATTAGTGTTAGCAGGGGGGTACACCGCCCCCAACCCACTCGGCGGCCCAAAGGAGAACACCACGCCTTCTTCGAGCCGTCTCGTGACAGTGATTCCGAGGAGCCCGGGGTGCCGCTGTACGCGGCGATCCTCTAAACCCTGCCAAGTCCCTCCATCTGGAGCAGCGAGCCACATGGAGCAATTGTGCTGCTCCACAAGAGCTGCCCAAACTGGGCTTTTGGCAGGACTGGGAATCAAACCCTGGTCCTCGGTGTGCAACTGCAGCGAACTGCAGCGAACTGCAACCGCAAGTCTGCTGCATCTTAGCCTGTTGCGCCACTGCGGCTCTCCTGAACCATATAAAATATTATATTTAATATGGTTACACAATATGTAATTATTTGCCGTTTCACATTTACCCTCCATTTTATGTGAGATAAAATGGAGATAAAAAATGTCATCCATCACCTTGAGGAAAGGCAAAGAGAAATGAAACAGAGGGCTACTGACCTGCACACATCTGGAAATGGCTGCAAACGAACTAAAGGTGCCAGTTTGTTCAACAATTAGGAAGTTTAAAACCACTGCAATAGTGCTAAACCTGCCTTGGCAGAGGTCAGTCTTGCCCGCATGCACAGTGAGGCAGGTCATTTCCGAGGAAAAGAGAAATTCAAGTGCCACAGTCTGAGATGTACACCACCGGGCTGCATTATGGGGGCACAATGGTACCTCTTGTTTTTTGGTTGCCAGAAAGAAAGCCTGCATTGAAATGAGTAAGAATGAATTTATAAAACTGCATTGGAACTTTGATTGGAACCGGGAGCCTGTTCCATAAAGCAGGATTGCCGAGTTCGCTGGATAACTGGGGCCTGTATTATAAAGCAGGATTACTGAGTTAGCTGGATAACTGGGACCTGTATTATAAAGCAGGGTTACTGAGTTAGCTGGATAACTGGGGCCTGTATTATAAAGCAGGATTACTGAGTTAGCTGGATAACTGGGACCTGTATTATAAAGCAGGGTTACTGAGTTAGCTGGATAACTGGGGCCTGTATTATAAAGCAGGATTGCTGAGCTAGCTGGATAACTGCAAGCAGACCTGAAGCAGCTATTTTTACATCTGTCCATGTTTGGCTGGGGTCCCGGTTTTTCTCAGCGCAGTTAGCCGCCTAACTCCGTCGTCCTGCTTCGTGGAACAGGTAAAATGAGAGTGATAGCAAGCTCTTTGGCTACATACAGCTCCACCACTGGGTTTGGCTTTAGAAGCGGGACATTTATTTTGAAAAGAAGGCTATACCTACAGAATGTTGAAATATGGTGGTGGATCTTTGATGTTATTTTTGCATCTACTGGTCCTGTGTCTCTTGTTAAGGTCAATGGAACCACGGTCTGCAGCAAGTGCCATGACATTTTGACCGAAATGGTTCCCTCAAACTGATCTTCAGCAACACAACGACCTGAGGCATATAGTACCTTAGTCAGCCTTTTACTCAGTGCTGTTAGCTGAGCACAAAGACTGTTTTTGCAATGGCCATGTTAGTCTTCTGACTCTGCGAATAAAACCGGTGGTTTAGTTTGAACTGAGTAGGGCAGTCCTCATAACCAAAGGTTCTTGAAATGTTCCATAGAGAGGAATGATTGGAGAATCCCCCACCCCCTATGAATTCAACATTCTACAACACCGTGAAGCATTGCAGAAGATTAATTTGTAGTGTTGTCATTGCGAAGAGAAGGTGCTAGAAACATGGGTGTGAATTGTAGCGCTTATTTTCTGTGGAAATAAATGTGTAATTTGAGGGAAAAAAACGGTTGATTCCACTGAATCATTAAAGTGGACTATTTTCGGCATGTTTGATAAATAATTTCACTGAATGCCTGCATTATGTTATGCAGTCTCTTTTATTCATATTTATCAAGGAATAGTTTTAGAGGACACTTTTTTAAACTATGGACAGTAATAAACTAGAGTGCATAGTGGTGGTATTCTAGGTTTTTAATTCTAGGTTGGGTAGCTATTGTAAGAAAAGATTTGACATCAAAGTAATGATTCATACCATGGAAAACAAAGCATTCATAAACTATACTGTTTTGAAACTATTGGTTTTATGTATACTTCAGACAGCAATTGAAATCTTTGTTTACCTGCCCAGGGCCTTGTGGGCACGAGAGTAATTTGGGAAACAGCTTGTTGTCTGCTTCAGTAAACAGAGCACCATATGCTAAGTCCTTTAGGAATTCCATCAATCGCCAAAATGATTATTATGGCTTTACATATCAATGACATTCTATGTATGTGCTTTTAAATCAATATGTACTGTAATCCTAGAACCTGCATGGTAAAATCAATTTTTCTTTTTGATGTATTTCTTTTTTAATTAAAGAACAGAGTCATTTTCTTTTGGTTGGGTCAGCTTGCCAGCATTTTTCTCCAGGTGGAAACTCTTCTTAAAACAAAATTAGAAGAATTTCTGAAGGTGTTAATCTGCAGGGAGTTATTTTTGGAAATCTTGAATTGCAGAAAACAGCTAAATATGCTTTTTCAGAACAGCAGTTGCTTGGGAGGCACAATTGGCTATAATGTGAAAATACAAGTATTAGAATTAAGAATTTATCATAAATATGTTCAAAGTCAGACAATGTGTGATGCCCATGGGAGCAGGTTGTGCAAGACGAAGCAAAAGTGTCACCGACTGTTTTGAAGAAACAGTTAATTGTTTTCAAGGAATACTGCTCAAACCAGGCTAAAACACAAACAATGCACAATAATGATTCATACCCTTGTGGTTTCTAATACTTGCTTATGTAAAGTTGGAATCTTAATTTTTTTACATAGGAAATGCCATAATTGATACCTTTTCACACTAGTATCCATTCACTGTATTTGACACTGACATTACTGACTGTCTGAATGCTTCTGCTGGATTATTTCATTAGAAAATGAAGCACTCAATGCAGCCCTAGTACTACACCCCCAAGCAAACCATCCCACAGTGGTCTTCATTCCTGGTCCTGGTTTTTGTTTCTGCCTTAAGAGCAGCAAATAATTTGGACCCAAGAAACCAGGTGAGGTGAGTTGAGTTAACGGTGTAATTAACTGCTTTAGATGATCAGTTCTGCTGAGTAGCAACAAAAGCCAGCACACCCTGTGACTCTCCAGGACCAGGAGTGACGACCAATGCCATGCCACTGTGTTTGCAGTTGTGGGTTTGTTTTGAGTGGAACTCTGGGATTTGGATTATGAAAACAAACTGTTGTGACCACCAGTCACCACAGATGTTTGCGAATTCACCAAAACAGAAAAATTAACCAGTAGGCGTGATGCCAGATTGTCCAGAATTCTTCTTCCAGACTGTCTCGGATATAACACATAACAATAACAAGTTTGCAACTTTAAACCCTTGAGTTTCAGAAGAATATAAATGAATTATTGCAGGTCTATAATAGAGGGATAGGACATTTTAAAATTTTACTTTTACTTTAATCACTTTGGACTTTTTGAGATGCATTCGAAGCATACTACATATTCCAGCAAATGTTCTAAATGGCCTGCATTTTCATAGTGCCTTTACCCAAAGCGCTGTACAATTGATGCCTCTCATTCACCCATTCACACACACAAACGACGATTGACTGCCATGTAAGGCACCAACCAGCTCATCAGGAGCAATTGGGGGTTAGGTGTCTTCTCAGGGACACTTTGACACACCCAGGGTGGGATCGAACCAGCGACCCTCCGACTGCCAGACGACTGCTCTTACCACCTGAGCCTAATTCATTATTGAGTATTAGCAAAACAAACAGCTGTCAAGTGCATGAAGTGGTTTTTTTTGGATTTTTTGCCTTTTATTAGGTGTCCGTAATTAGACAACTGATGCTGATGGTCGTCATGGTGATGATGATGATGATCACTTTACATTGGTTATATGAGAGATGCCATTCTATCTGCTCATAATACGCATATCATGTTCTTGTGTTCCTACAATATTGTTACTTGTTATTATTTATTTAAATTGTGTTAGTTTCAGTTAAATTATGTTATTAATGGCTCTTGGGGAGTCAAATTAAAACTACTATATCACAACTTGCTGTATTATACTGTAGTGTAGTCCATGCAATAGGTATATATAAGTGAGACGTTTCTAGCTGTAGTTCTGAATGACAGAGGAAGTGGAGTAAACTCAGCGGCACAGATTTAACTAATTGAGGTTGGAATTGAAAGAGGGAATATTGAGTACCTTTGCAAAATACATGCAATTCCGTTAAGAGGAACCACAAAGCAATTTTCTATCTGAATGGCCTGACTGAGTGTTCAACACAGACAAGAGAAATCATTATTCATATTCTGTGAGCCTGAATAACTTCATGTCTTCAAATTTTACTTCTATTACAAGAACAACAGCGTGTTTCCTCTGAAGACGGGGACCATCGGAAAAGAGACGCTGGGAGACCATTGCTCAGTTCAAGCAAATAACCTCCCAGATAGCCACGTCAATGGAGTGAGGTTTATAAAGCCATGCCCGTCTATAACAGGCTTTTTAAGTTCAGCAAGCCTTCCCCTGATGTGACTTGAAGTAGCATCCATCCGTAATCATATTTACTTCAGTTTACTTCTATTTCCATCCAGCAAGCGGAAGGCACAGTAGAATGCTTTCAATTGTAGGCTCACACACGACTCAGAGCAAACTCCATTTTGCCTATTTCATATTTTATTAATTCAGCCTTGTCATCTAACCTATATCAATTCCTTCAAAGGACATTTTTTCCCAATTTGTTTTTCTCCCCGGTGAATTGAAGCCACAGATATTAGATGTAAGTAATTTAGTAGTCCTTACGAAATGGTCTTCATTTTATTGAAGTGAGATTAGATTTCTAAAGTTATCATACAATTGAAGTAGTGTGGCGCATTTGCAGGGGACACTTTCTCATATCCTGCAGTATTTTCATAAGGCAAGCAGTTTCCTATCAGAAAAAAATGAAATAAATTACAGCCGTAGCTGACTGGAGAATAGCTGGATACACGCGTGACAATTATTGCCACGGCAACGTGTGACATCTCCTGTGCCATCTGGGGATATCGGAGAACCGTCCGTCAGAAAGGACTTAAAACAGGATAGAAATCATTGCACCCAAACATAGGATTGCTTTCATGCACATCACTGCTCATCAATATTATCTCATTCATTAGATATACTGTATAATGCAATTGTATTTGTGAATGTGTGTGCGTGTGGGGGCATGTCTTGCTATTATTATGGTTGTTATATGTATTATGGTTATAGCTTTTTTACATTCTTTTTGATTGTAATAATTAATGTATATGTAATTGATAACTGGGGTGGCATGGATGGTGCAGTGGGTAGCACTGCCGCCTCACAGCAAGGAGGTCCTGGGTTCGAATCCCCGTCGGCCGGGGCCTCTCTGTGCGGAGTTTGCATGTTCTCCCTGTGTCTGCGTGGGTTTCCTCTGGGTACTCCGGTTTCCTCCCAGTTAGGCTGATTGGAGAGTCTAAATTGCCCATAGGTATGAGTGTATGAGTGTAGGAGTGTGTGAGTGAGTGTATGAGTGAGTGTAGGAGTGTAGGAGTGTGTGAGTGAATGGTGTGTGTGCCCTGTGATGGACTGGCGACTTGTCCAGGGTGCATTCCTGCCTTTCGCCCAATGTATGCAGGGATAGGCTCCAGCACCCCTGCGACCCTGTTCAGGATAAGCAGGTTAGGATAATGAATGAATGAATGAATAATTGATAACCTGGTTCAAAACATTTTGTATTTAGCAAGTTTTAACCTACAAAATGTGTCCATAGTAAGGTAATTAGAAATACTGAATTAGAAATACAGTTAATCATATTGTGATTAACAGTAAATTTGTGGTTTAAGTAATTCTGATAGTTCTAATACACATGAGAATACATACACACTTCAAAGACATGCCTATTACAATAAAAAATAAAACTATACACATAAACCAATACAAATACCAGCCCAGACATACACCAGCATACCAGTTCACATGAAGGCCAAGCTATTAAATATTCCCGAAAACTCATACAGTATGACATCAATCCAATGTATTCTCCTTATCAATTCAAGAACTATGCCCAGTCAAACCTGTGCAAAACCAAAGATGCATATGCGTACGCAATGGAAATAAAATAGAATAACATTTAAAAACACCATTGGATATAACTGTACATACCCTAAAATGAAGCTGACAGTCTGCACTTTAACCTCATATTCACTGTTTCATTTCAAATCCAATGTGCTGGAGTACAGAGCCCAAAGAACAAACATTGTGTCACTGTCCAAATACTAACGGACTGCACTGCATTTGCAGAATATGTACTGTATACAATCTATAGCACATACATATTTACATGTGCATGTTCAGTAAAATAAATATATAATATCATAACTACAACTATAGATTTTATGTATATTTTGCTGCCATTTCATGGTGCCCGTAATTGTTAAAAGGAGGGTCATCTGCAGCCCTGCTCCATCTAACTCATACAGCTTCATATGAAAAGAATGCCAGTCTGTGAGGTCAGAGGCTTTCGACCAATCCCATCAGGGCCCCAATCCATTTAATCCTTCCGGGCTCAGCCTGTTTGACCTGCCAGTGTTCCAGATTTAATTCATTTTTCCTCAGGTAAACCAGCTATTGAATTAATCATGAACCCCGCTCGGCCAAGAGCAGATGGTTATACATTCGAGGGGGAGAGGCCGAATGGCCTCTCATGCCTCAGATACGACCAATTTGAACAAAAATAGGAGGATATGCCTTCACTGGCCTATGGCGACAGCAAGGGGGGAAAATATTCAATTAAAGATACCATTGCGTGGCGCAGATGAAACGTGGAAGGCTTCTCCAGAACCAGAGGCTTGACGGACGTCTTCATAGGAACACAATGGTGACGATTATTACTCTGGCTTTCCAGAAGAGAAGCAATTATTTTTCTTTTCCTCGATGCATTGTCGTCCACAGCCTGATGCGTGCGCTGCTAGTGCCGTCTAAGCTGTGAAATGTTTTTATATAAAGAACACGTCTCAGGTCAAAGGTCAGTCACTCCACTCCTAGCTTTGAGCAAGGCACTCAATCACAGCTCACAAAATGTCCGCACAAACAAATGGAAGATGTGAAGAAAGCTCCGTAAATCACATATGCCACCTCCGATAAGTGCGTCTGCTAAGTACATAAAAATATATTGATTATGTAATGTAATGCAGTGTAATTATGATGCCTCTTCTTCGTTTTTGCCAAATTTGGAGAAGTACTATCACATTGCATCACGGCCCCCCCCCCCACAGTGATGCAGAGAACGCCGAGCTATGGTCATTTACCGGGTAATTTACCGGGCTACAGCAGAGGCAATAGTCAGTGGAGAATTGCCCCTCTCACCACCACCACAGACTCCTGCCTGACTAAGGAGCCCACGCTTCAGCTAGCAAGGTCAACGCCAGGGATGGTCAAATCACGGTCCAGGAGGGCTGAGAACTGCTGCTTCTCCACCCTCCCTTTACCTGGGAGTCAGGTGTGGAGACAGTCTGGCCAATCAGTAGCGCTAATTGTTCAGTTATTTCCACAGGAGAAAAGAAAGAAAGGTTCAGATTTGATGAAACCTGGTCTACGCTCCTATGCTTGCGACGAGCACCTTTTCTAAGTGCGACGCACTGGAGAACTGTGGGAATGATTTCTGTCATGCTAATGAGTGCAGGCGCTTGCATCCCTATTGTTCTTCTGAGAGTGCGAGAAACTTTTTATATACACTTTGCCTTAAATTTACTGTTGAGTCAGACTTCTTGACACCAAGCATATTTTTAGTCACCAATGTTTTACATTGCACGGCTCGCCTAGGCTTATAAACCTCTTGTGCTGCACACTCTCAAATTTCAATATACCGCAGCAGTAAGATATATTCACACTTCACACTTTATATACAGCACCGATATAAAAGATAAGAAAGGAAATATAGAGACACTTATTTAAATTCTCATAAACAGTTCTCGCCCGGTGCTCACTTGCTAGATTGTAGGCCTGAGAACTGTACTGTACTGAACTGAACTGTACTTTGGAAAATGCTTTGGAAAATGTCAATAATTTAGATTGTATATCATACTTGGGTTCAATATTTAAAACGAAATGACCTTTAATTACAATGTTTAGAGAAGTGTCTGACATTTTATTCCTTGCACTCGGCTTAACAGTTTTATACATTTTTGCATTTATATCAGCAGAGTCACACGTACTGTATGTGGTGTGCCACTTATCTCTGTTTAGTTGGTTGGTGTGGAGAACTTAAACTCAGATGTACTAGTGATAGGCATTTAGTGAGATATTAGGAACATAGAGGCAATCCGTTCTCCTCAGTGTCAGACTCTCAAAGCATTCGAGAGAACAGCAATTCACACAGTTTATATCAATTGCCGTGAAGAGCTTGTGCCACACAAGTTGTTCCCACACTTTGCAAAGTCGGGGTTTGAAGTAAAAATCTCACCCCGTCTGACAGCTGCATTTGTAAAGGAATGGCAAAAGACACTCCCTCCTCCATCTTTGAAAAAAAAAAGAGAATGGAAGGAAACCATTGCAGAAAAAAACCCACCGCGTGACAGAGACCCATATTTTCATCACAATGGTGGTGGATCACGGTTAAATAAATTTTTCTTCTTTTTTTACGGCTTGTGAATCAATAGTTAATCAAAGCGGAGTCGTAGAGGAGGAGCAGAGAGCGCTGTCGTTGTGTTTACCCTCTTAGAGAGGGCGAAGACAGGGAGCTGCTGTATTTCACAGGCGATTTACCTGGATCTCCAGGTCCAAGGATGTGGCCCTGAGGGGAAAAAGTGTTATTCTGAGCTGAAGTCATTACATTCAAAAGAAAGCTTTCCCTGCTGAAAAAACAACTGGCAGGTTTTGAAACAAATGGTAGCTGGTTGACCAGTTCAGACCAGCGTCCAGCTTGTATGTACTACACTGTACATGTGCATAATGTTATGACAGATTAAAGTGTTTTGACACCATTTCTCTGTTTATTCTTAACAATGGCATATTCAGTTTGAATTGGAGCTATTTTATATATTTTAATTGGTTCTAGCTGAGGAACGTTTTTATGTCCAAAATGTTTTATTTTATCTCTAAAACCAGACGGACGTTTTTGGATAATTGCGGTGGTGCTTGTGTTGTTGATACATTTTTATCTTTTCAAACACTGATTAAGTAGTAAGCGCTGAATAAGTTGAGTAAACATCTCGCAGTTTGTGTCTGTAGTTATCAGCCAACTTTTAGACTTTTGGCCTGTCTACTTCTCCGTCTGTGGGAAATCCCAGCAGTGGTTCAGTCTTTTACAGATACTGTCTCACCTGTTCTTCTATGGGGGTGGGGGAGAGGGGGGGGGGGGTCTTCTCAATCCCCCAATCCCTCAGCAGGAAGCGGTCCAGGAAGAAGCCGAAAACAATAAAGCAAGGTGAATTGTGAAATTACATTTGCCGCGGCCTCAGCTAACCGGTATGAGGTATCTGTGTTTGGCCGTAAGTGCATCAGAATGTGACACTGTCTAGCGCCGTTCCTTATCTCCAAAAGAGGTGGCTGGACGCAGCGACAGATAAGGTTGTTGTGATTGCTGGGGATTCTTGTGATCTCTAACTGTTTCTTTCATATTTCCCAGACTCCACAGCATGGGGCACTGCTGCTAAGAGGGTTCTAGCGACGCACAGGGTGCCACAGACCAGACTGTGATGCAAGCAGGGGCCAACGTCGCTATTTAAGACAGGTTTCGTGAAGGCGACATTTCTCGCTCGACGATATCTTTCCTTTGTTACACCTGCGAGAGAGAGCTTTGACAGATTTAGGATTTGTGGAAACCGGACCTGGTGCACTCCTACACAGGTGAAATTATTGTGAAGCAGGGAGGGGTGCTGTCAGGGAAGGGAGGGAGGGGGGGGGGGGCTGTCAGAACCAGGTGGATGAGGAGGAGGAAGTGGAGGAAAAAAAGTATAAGAGTTGCGATGGCAGATAGAATTCATTACAAACTAGCGGTCACATTTTGATCCATTTTTCTGACCATGCAGTCAAGTATAGGCTAGTGACCAGGCCTATACAAATAATCTGAAAACCAGACATTCCTGTTTGAAACCGGGCACCAGGCAACCTGAGCGACAGCCTACGTATCTGCCTCTCGGTATTTTAATAACCTGCCTTTGTTTTGAGCCGCCATGACACGGCTGTAAGCCTGCTGCCATTTCCTGTTTCACTCCTCTGTGCTGTGCCGTGTGTTCAACGGGCTCACCCCTCCCCTTCACCTGCTTAGCTTATCTGCGAGCGCGGAATAGCAGTCCTGGGAACTTTCAAAGACGTTTCGCTCAGAGCGGTCCTCAAGGCACGGGTGACAGATCTGGGGTTTTTTTTTTAGGCAGCCAAACCCTCAACCGAAAGGAAGCCTCCTCTTTGTAATCTGCTGTCAGCAGGAGCCTTCACTAAATTATGGATTTCAGTATTATCTTCATAGCTTACCCAGTTGTGCTATGCGTGTAATTTCATTTCCGTTTGTATTACCTCAGACTAACACAGGCATTCTCCACGTCTGTAAGTTGCTCTGGATAAGAGTTGTCTGATTGTAGCATTTTATGCAGTTTATTTGGTTTGTGTGTGATATTTTTTATTGATGTTACATCCAATCACAATGATGAGAGGCCAGTCTGCTAGATGAAAAAGCTACACAACAAAATGGCTCAAGTGGTGTTTTGATTTCAAGCAAAAATATCAAAGTTGAAAAAAGGAAGTCTGCACTCTTCTAAGATATCTTTTTATCTGTTGTTCAAGAGTTATTCAAGGACAAAGCGGTTTGGCAGACAAAGACAACGTTTCACCCATAGGATGTGTCAGGTCACAAACAATCATAACCAAAAAACAAAAAGAAAACCACAAAGAAACACATAAAACGGCACAGATTGTCAGCACCCCAGACTCCAGCACATCTTTGAATAATAAATAACTCTGTGTATAGTTCATGATGCATGATGACTCATATTTAGATAACAGCATATCACAGTTTTTCTGAATTGCATACAATACAACTCGTTCCATAAGCAAAACATCCCAAACTCTTCCATCAGCGAGCAAAAGGAAAGGCTCATTTCTCAGAACGGTAAACAATATTAACCAGTTTGACATATGTACCGTATAAACACACAGAACAGCAATGGCCATCAATACTAAAAAATTCTAGATTTGGTTAGCCTTTATTTATTCCTGGGTTCCACCAGTGCTGCAAAAATAGTTATTTTTCCAGACACCAGAGCTAAAATCAAAAGAGAATCATCGTTCAGTAAGCACAGTTGTAATATAAAGTGCAGCCTGTAGCCTAGCAGCTACGGTACATGACTGGGACCTGGACGGTTGGTGGTTCAAGCCCCGGTGTAGCCACGATCAGATCCGCACAGCTGTTGGGCCCTTGAGCAAGGCCCTTAACCCCACATTGCTCCAGGGCTGATTGTCCCCTGCTTAGTTAAAAGGGACTGTAAGTGGCTTTGGATAAAAGCATCAGTTAAATTTATTTATGTATTTATTTTATGTAGATTTGTGTTGCTAAATTAAAATGCATGAAATGAACCCTGCTCAGTAAAGTTTGGGCTTCTTTCCATTGTAGCTTCAAAATTACACACAGATGGGTCACTCCCTTGGGATTAGAGCTTTACTTATCCAATTTTTCATATTTCTGCTGTGTTTGATGTCACATAGTATCAGCCGGGCAGGCATCTGTCTTCAGTACTGGACTGGAAGGACTCCAACGTGGGCTTGTGTTCCAGATCAGTGTTTCAGATCAGTGGGCGAATGAAAAATTTTAGGGAGATTCAGCAATGTTTCAAAGCACAGGTAGACTTTAAGAACACATCATAATTTCTGCACAGCTCAGGGAAAAATCCCGCTTTGACACCCTTTGAAGATGAAAGAGGTTGTCGTTTTATCATCCATGCCAGGAACTTTAGTGCATTGATATGCGTTTTTTGGAAATGTAACTGCACACTAGGAAATTTAGCAGCATCATACGCTCTCATATGAAAAGGATCCAATAGGAAACCTGCCATTTCTGAGAAGAACCCTGTCTAGGTAAAAGGTTCTTCTGTCAGGCAAAATGGTTCTTTGTCTGGGGGCTTTTACACTTCTCATCTATGGTAGATGGTTTCATAAGGAACCAAAAAGGTTCCTCGTTGGAGATTAGTCTTTTCTAAGACTGTAGGCAGATGCATAATGCATTAGAGTTGGTGGGCACAGAGAATAAAAAGGCTGTCACACTTATTTAACACTTCTCTAGATTTAGGTACTGTTAGCAAATCCTTGTCGACTGAGCAAAAGTTGCGTCACTTTCACAGTGCATTACAACTTACATATTTGCGACATAAATTTGCACTCATCGCTGTGTAGACCACAATAATTCACTTTTCGCACCAGCAACAAAGACTCAAATATTGTGGCAACATATCACTATTACCATCTGTGAGCAAGAAAGTTACAGCAGAGTACACCTCGACAACAAACAACAGACTCCCAAAGCAATACAAACGACAACATGGCAGGTCACATTCGATCACACTTACAGGACATTCAATATAACTCATTAGGTAAAGGCATTTAAATATCTAAACGGATAAAAGGCCTGTAAAAACCAAAGCTGGGGAATGCATTATTCAAACGGGTAATGGAAATTCAGAAACGGCTAATGAAAATTCTGAAACTACTCAGAGTTGCCTCAGTTAATTAATAAAAATTAATGTGGCGGCTGCCACTAATATATACAGTTCTGATGCGCCTGTTTCGTGTCAAAAGACTTTGGTACTTGATGTTGAATATTGTAATGATGGCTACGTAATCCACTGATTGGAACATTTTACATTAAAAACCAGAGTAATATGAGGCTAGCTGTGACCTTAATGCAGCACTCTGTCCATTGAAATATGTACGTATGTAGTATGATTGTAAGAAAAACTAGATTTCACTGTGATTGGGAAAAGTACAGAATGTCTTGCTACTTGCTACTGGCTGGGTTGTTCATCTGCTCCTAACAGGTATGGTGGCCCGGTGGCCTCGTCGATGCTGGAACACGTCTGATTGGAGAGAAAGCTCTGACCTTTGATGTAAACTAACATTAGGAGCAGGTGTAGCGGTGACCTAGCAGGTGTAGCAGTGGCCTCACATTGCGTTACTGTAGCTGTTGAAATTTCTTCTGGCTAACCACAACCACAATTGTTTTTTTATAATAAGCACACTGATAAAAAAAAATATTTTTCTGACTGTATGGTGATCGGGCAGACTGTTCCACAGATGTAGTACAATGGAGCAAAAAAAAAAGCTCCATTGCTCCAAAAAAGGCTCTAACACCCACAGCACGGAGCCCAGTCCTGGGCTCTGCCAAGAGGCGATGGCTGTTGGTCCTCAGTGAGCAGGCTGTAGAGACAGTAGTTCAGAGCATTAGGAAGGGCTAGTGACTTGAAAACCAGCGACAGTATTTTGAAGTCAATCCTAAAGCTGACCGGAAGCCAGTGGAGTACAGCCAGGTCAGAAGTACAGCCAGAACTACTTCCTGTTTCTGGTGATAACTCTGGCTGCACTGTTCTGGACGACCTGCAGCCTCTGGACTGACTTAGCAGGAAGCCCAAGTATTGCATTAAAGTAGTCAATTCTGGAGGAAATAAGAGCGTGAAGAAGTATCTCAAGTTCGGTGTGGGGAGGAGTCGGATGCAAGCGAGCTGTCTTCTTAAGATGAAAGAAGGATGTTTTGCAGGATGATTTGATGTGTATCGAATGTCAGTGAGAAGCTGAAAGCTACACCAAGGTTTGTGACAGAGCTGGGTGGAGAGATGGCATGGCCATCAATGGTGGGGGAGATTTTGGGATGGTGTTTTAGTTGATGTGGTGTGGCAATAAGTGGGGCTTTGCTCTTGCTTCCGTTCAGCTGGAGGAAGTTTGTGGACATCCACGCTCTCGTTTAAGGTCGGTCACGGCAGTGAAGGGGTCAGGTTCGGTTTTGATATAACCTGAGTATCATCTGTGTAAAAATGGAAGTACATTTTTTATGACTTTTCATCAAGTGACCAAGGTGGAGCACATAAATCATAAATTAGAAAGAGGATTGGGCCCAGCACTGAGACTTGTGGGACACCAAATGTGACGGGTGGAGTCAGATTTTGCATCACCAATGGAAACATGCCGGATTCCATTTGTAAGGTAGGACTTAAACCATCTGAGGACAATACAATCAAGGCCAGTATGACCCTTCAGTCGGCAAAGGAAAATGTTGTGATCAACCATATCAAAAGCAGAGATCCAAGATAACTAAAACACTGGGGGATGTTTGAATTGACAGAGATTAGGACAATTTGCCATTGGGACATTAGGACAATTTGTCACTTATCGCTATGAAACTGGTATGAATCTGATTTCATGGATTGATTTTCATTTTGAATGAATTGAGTTGAAATAATTTAAATTGTACACATTTTTTCAATTTTTAAGATAAAAAAAAAATCTTTAAAATAAGTTCTTAGTGGTGAGCTGCAGGACTTTTCTGCATGTGTATGTGTTGCTCCAGTTGGGTGATTTAGAGAGATCTATGCACGCAGGTAAATGGCCCTTCTGTCTCTACTGTACCCTGATGTAGAAAGAATGCACACCAGAGAACACTTCACCTTGTACTCTAAATCACCCTGATTCATCACAGAAAAAAACATCTGGCCACAACCTCTGAGATGATGCAGAGAGCACATTTAACATAAAACCATTAATTTCTCCTCCATTCACTGGCATCATCTGTGTAAAGCATGTGCAATGAATGAATAAATAATTGTGTCGATTAAAAAAATCTATTAAAAAAGGAAAAAAGTATATATATCCTCCCAACTGTCTGCAGTCACTTTTATTTCACCTCAATTCCCACGTTCAAGTGCTTCGTTCTCTTCGAACTGGAAGTCGTTTGGCAAATATTTTCTGTGAAATTGAATTTTACAGTCCTAAAAGGGCTGTTTTTCTTTTTTGTTGTCTGTCCATAGAAAGGCATTCCCTCAGTCCATTGCAAGAGCACAGATATCCTATATCGTTCGATTTAGGTAGATCATGCCTACATGCACATTGGTGCCTTCAGTGTGTATGGGGGAAACAATAACAGGTAAAGTATGTCGACTAATTACCAGGCTATTTCAGACATTTGAAGACGGAACACGTGGTCGGTCGTGCCGCAGAAGCGCGGCGTATCACCTGACGTCGTACAGCATTCTGCGGGGGATTAAAACGGTTGACTGGTTGAAGGGGAGACGGGGACATGATGTTCGTAAATAACGTCTCATGGCAGGGAGCGGGTGGATGTTGCTATGCGGCTTTGCGCTACCCTAATCCCCACGGGCTGCGTGCGGATGAGACAGGCTGCAGGCGCGGGGCAGGGCCGAGCCGGAGAGAACATTAAATCACAGACGGCGCTGGACGGACGAGTGGCTGCGGCCGCTCCTGCTTTTCCGGAGGAGGCTGGGGGGAGGGATTACTCATCCCCCTGGATGTGGGCCCGGGCCCCGGAGGGCTCGTGTCGAGGGCGGGGCCTCCAGGCAGGGCCTGATCGTGCCTGATCGTGGGCCGACGGAGGTGTGGCCTTAATGACTGACTTGATGTAAGCCAATAGCGAAAGTGAAATCGATGATTACTTCATTAGTTTATCTGACTGAAGGCACGCGGCATGTGGTCGATGACAGGTTGGCTCCAGCCCAGGCGGTTGGTGTGTGTATGTGTGTGTGTGTGTGTGTGTGTGTGTCTATGTGTGTGTGTGTGTGTGTATGCATGTGGGTGTGTTTAATCAATTTCAACTTCTCTGCCGTGATACACGTGTGTGTGTGTGTTTAATCAATTTCAACTTCTCTGCCATGTGTGTGTGTGTGTGTGTGTGTGTGTGTATTTAATCAATTTCCAATTCTCTGCGTTATAAACTGTAAACACTCCCTCCCGTCTTTTTGACCGTGGGATAAAAAAAGAAACAGCCAAAGAAACGGGATGTTATTTATCGCACTTTGTTCCATTAAACCTGTTTAGAGTCCACAGCACCTCCTCTGCGATAAAGGTCTTTAACATAGTTAACAAGCAAATTCAATTATTTAACCAAATATGGAAACATATTGTCATATCTGTTATCATTGCTCTTATATACAGTACAAACAGTATGTGCAAATCTGTTGTAAATGTAAAAAAACCATGAATGTAAGATCAACTGTCGCTGATTTTATCTGAGTCTGATATGGACAAAGTATATTCTTAGTAAAGGAATCTATTTGAGGAGTTGATTGTACGCTGAACATTCTGCTGGGTGACATTGGCAGAGATTGCTATGACATCTTTCACATTTTCTCCTCAGAAAATGTGTCGAGATAAAAAAATGACATTCTCCACATAAACAAAGCTGTTTGGAAACAGACAGTCATTGGCTGGAGACTCACCATTTCCCTTCGAGCTGGGTGATAATTAGGCAATTACTATCGAAAAACGAAGAGACGGGCCAATGACTTCCTTTCACCTTCATCAATGACAGTTTCCAGAGAAAAAACGAGAAAAACGACTTGTCTGTTTCTCAGACTACAACGGACACCGAACGTCCCCTGCTAGCCTGCCCATGCAGAAAAGATGCAGCGCTGCGAAATAGCCGGCTGACTTAAACAAATTACACTTTGCACGCTACCTTAAACACGCAAAAGATAAATGATAAAGATGAAGAACCCGGCCCTCCCCATTCACTCTGAACCAAATGGTTTATATTCCAGTCTGTTTCTCCCAATGAATTGTTTCAGCTCTTGTGGCCACATTTAATTTGAGCTAGTCCTCGGAATATGAAGAAACATTCAATTTAGATAGGGCCATCCAGGTTTCTGCTTCAGCTGGCTTCCGCTGGCTTTTCTTTGGAACACTTGGAGCGTTTTAAAGTCTGTTAAATCAGGTATTCTCAGAGTAGGGAGAACCAGGAGAGAAATTATAATGTGGAACACAAGCGGAGTCAAAGGCCAAACTGTCTGAGAGGGGGGAAAAAAGCAGTTCCATTAAAAGACAAATGAGAAATCTCCAGATAACTTCTTATCAGTTTCTCAGTTTCATCCCGGACCACGTTGCTCAGGTAATCTGACTTGATATTCTTTCGCTTTACCTGTTCCTGTTTGCACAGAACTGTGACTTTTTTATTCTGATTGGGTGAGAAGGTGTTCGATGAACGCTAAAACGATTTGCGCTGGGAGCAATGAGATTCCGTTCGCTATCTGCCAACATTTGCCCCTTAATCTCAAAATTGCATTTCTTCTGTGACGGGCCGTCGTAGCGATTACGGTGCCCCGTATTGCGTAGTCACAATTGTAGGGGGAAAATAACACTTTTCAAAGCTGTTATGTTATTGTTTGATAACTCCCTTGGTGGACCTCTCTGTGTCATATGCCAAATTTGTTTGGTTCTGGCTGTTTGAACAGCCATAAAAAACCACATGAAGAGTCTTTTTCACTTCTTTGGGAAATGCTTCTTCTGCTGCAATTTTGCCATTTGCTTTATTAAAAATGCTGGACTTATTGTCTATTCACAACAGCATTTTTATTTTCCCTCTTCCCCCGAGGGGATTCAAAGCAGATATGCCATAATTGCGTATATGTGGGGAAAATACATTATTAAGTCCAGTCTGCAGTCTGAAATGCCAGTGTAGCACTCATTATCATTTTGAGCAGAATATTTTTAGTGTTTTTTTTTTTTCCCCCTTGCTCTTGCTACTTTGCGGTCCTGTCACAACAGATATGACATTATATGCGCTGCAGAATGCGAAAGTGTTGTTTAGTACCAATTACAAGACTCTCGCTGCAGGGCCGGTGGCGGTTGAAAAACAGCGGGGAGGCCCCTGAGGACCGTGTTCACCTGACACTGGCGGTGACATCAGAGAAACCCGCTAACGCGCCGTCAGTCTCCGAGGCGCACAGGTACAGTAGGAGCCGAGGCGTGCTCAACCATGGCAACCATCAGCCAATCTGCAGCCGCTGATGCGTAACAGCCTTGGATGCTGGGAATAGCTATTTAACTGTATGAGCTAGTTAACCCGTAGTTATGTCTGCCCCATGCTAATATGATCTCAGATATGGAGAGCTGAAACTCCCTCTCCGTGACAACATGGGAATAACAATAGCCATTGGTGATACTGCATGTTTTAATAATAAAGGCACAACCCCCAATCCTCATACCAACACCCCTCTCCCCAAAAATGCACATACATACACTCATACACACACACACACACACACACACACTAACATGTTAGTATGTGAGCTGCATCCAAAGACATGCAGGTTAGATTCATTGTATAAAAATGGTTGGACACAGCACAGATAAAAACCTCCCAAATTAGTTGAGAACTGTGCTGCATAGGAGGAAGATTCTGAATATATTCACAGCAGTAATTTGCTCCTTGAGTCATGTTCAAAAACATTTGGTGTGTTATTTTTTTGAGTAGCCTACTATCTGACTTGTCAGACTGTGTTTGTGAAGATAACCAGTTCTCAGCATTATTTTAAAGAAAGATTTTCATTTCATTGTAAAGTTAAAGCAAATGTTTATGGAATCCAGGCCCATATATTGTGGACTTTTCTTTTGGATTGTTTTTTTTTCTGTGATTTAAGCAAAGGCCAGTCATATTGGTTATAACTGTTGTTGATCGGGCCAAACAAAAGACAGTAGCTTTTGTGTTATTCGGATAATGTAACTAGCACAAAGGCTACTGTCTGTTGCTGCGAATAGAGCTGTCAAAAAACAGAAAAGCAAAGCAAAAAAAGAAAATCTCAGTAAGCAAAATTATGAATTTAATTAAACCAACAACATGACAACCATTGAATCACTTTTAATGATTCATGTGCCCCTATTTAAAGATGAGTGTGGGAAGGTTCTCCACCTCTGCGCCCAAACACCCCCACCCACCCACTAACCCACAAACACAGACACACACACACACACACACACACACACAATCCTACTGAAATAAGTATCAGTTTTATCACTGGATTGTTTGGGTTAGGTTATTGGGATCCCCATTATTTGACACAATAAGTGCCGGATAGTCTACCTGGCCTACCACAAAACAGAAAAAACAAAACATACAACATACAAAGTATAAATTCTAAGAAAAACTAATAAAAACAAGAAAAAAGACAGTCAGACAAAAAAAACAAGCAAGAAGTCTAATCAGACAGAAATCAAGATAGATGCGTGTGGATTGTACCTCTATCATAACAGTTGTGTGTCTGTTGAATTCTCTAATTAGTACATTGTTTGAAATATAACACAGGCATGACACTTTAAATTAGCATTAATTTACAACAACGGTGAAATCTTAATTTTCTGTTCATAGAAATGTAATTGCTTTCTTGATACAAATGACAATGCGTGGTTCAAGACAGTATTGTGAGCATGTGTATAGGTACTGTATGTATGTATGTGCTTGTATACATTTGAGTATATGTCTTTATTTGCATTTAAAGTACCTTGAGGATTTAGTAGATGTCTCCCGCAGGGGTGCACAAAAATCCATTTGAGGATCTTGTGCCAACTTCAGCTCTTAATTATTTAATTATTCTTCATTACATCTTGATCTGACATTCGTATAAGCACCAGCTACAGCCGTAGAGTGCAAGTGTACCCTAAAGATTTTACGAGTGGAGTGAGTGAACCAGTGTATTTTATTGAGCTGTCTGAAAACTAAAACTAATGTAATTGGTTGGAACAAAAGCCAACACACAGATAGGCCCTCTAAGCCCAGAGTTATGCACCCCTAGTCTACAGTTCAGGCAAAATCCTATCTTCATTTACAGTGCGCTCCATATTGCTTGGGACAAAGACATCGCTTTTCTCGATTTGGCTCTGTACTTCACAAGCTTATATTTGTCAATAAACAATTCTCTTGTGGTTAAAGTGCAGATTCTCAGTTTTTATTATAGAGTATGTATTTATTTTTATATGTTATTGTTTCACCATGCAGAGATTACAGTAGTTTTCATGCTTCCCATTTCAGGATACCATGTTGGGTCAAATAGCTTTACAAATGTTTTTGATTAGTCACATAGGTTTAATTGCTTCCAGGGAGCATTCAGTATCTAGTCTAGGTTCTCGGCTTTTGATTGCCTTTGCAGGCCGTTATTGGCATTTGTCGAGACGAGGACCAGAGTTGTGGCAATGAAAGCCAAGGAGGCCATTATGAGGATGAGAATACAAAAAGGCAGAGACATAGGCCAAGCCGAAATCAACTGCTTGGAACATCATTAAGCAGAAAGACCACATTGATGAGCTCAGTGATTGCAAAGGGCGTGGAGGGGAAGGAGAACCTCTACAGCTCATCAGGTCTGCATTTAGGGGTTTGGAGGCCCTGGGCTGACGCATAGGTGTGCCCCCAAGAGAGCGATACATTAGCCTACTTCAAAGCCAAAAGATACCTATTGGGTGCTGCCTTATTGCATACTATACTGCATATCAGAGAAGTAGCCTACTGTATCAGTAAGCACGCAATTATTATTTATTCACATTACTGCTTTAGAAAATGTAGCAGTATATTAAAGGTGCAATAGGTGAGCTTTTTTGTGTTAAAACATTTTTACAAGCCCATTGTAAATCTCTTCCTATCATTGAGAAAGGTTCACTGACATGTTGACTCACCCTTTGCCTGTGTTTATAGTCCTTGATTCGGGTTTTAAAATATGCAGTTGACGGGCCGGCACCAAAGCATAACTGTACAATAATTCAAGCTCATTGGTTGAAAATTGGTTCTACTTGCCATAGCCAATGGTGTTTCAATGTCAGCACGTTGACAGAGAAGGGGGAGGGATAAACAGTATTCTGGTTTGAAGGTTATTATTGCTGCTATTCCTCTCTTGACAGTTAGAAGTCCGAAATTTCCTATTGTACCTTTAAGTTTAACATTATATAGAAGTTGCCGCTTCTCTCAAACCACTGAACTTACCACGTTAGATATTTTTCCTTGTTTTCAAACGTAGGCTAGTTTCAACATTAACTCAGAGTTATGACGCAACTTAATTCAAACAGGTTGCACCCATAGACTTTAGAAAAAAAAAGAACACAGGAAAGTGGCCCCTTCCACCAGAAGTTAATATTAATGTAACCATACAATGGTAGTTTATCTCCTGAGGGATGTGGTTTAAGATTATGATTGCTTCTTGGCTATCTCACTCAGTAAAACACTTTGATTGATGTGAATTAATTAATTTTATGGAAAACGGCAAATGACTACAAAACGTCCCAAAACTAACAACATTCTCCAGATTCATGAAAGACATGTAGACACAGCTTTTTTTCAGTGTGTATGTTGATAGATACCAAGTAATTGTAAATCAAAGGCGCATTCACAAAATTTGTGATTAACATAAATTGATGCCCCTAAAACACCATATATGGAATTTCAGCTTTTTAAAGAGATAGTCGAAAAAAGAAAAGAGCTTCTCTGAAGCGGAGATTGAAGTTCTGTTAATGGAAGTACAACAAGTCAAAAACATACACCGATCAGCCATAACATTAAAACCACCTGATTAAACCAGTTTTTTCACAATTAAAAATGCTTGTCAATAAACACTTCAAAGTGCATTGTTTTATTTAAATATCTTGCTACTACTTGTGTTCATGATCACATTTATCTAAACAGCTCAAGATTTTCTTCCCTGCTTTCTTTCTTCCTAATGTTGTCCTGAACATTTCTCAAATAGTTTAAGTATGCTGTGAACGTATGCTAGCTTACAATGTGATGTGCATTTCAATAACCGAAAACAGCAGCTTGCATAAAAGGCCAATCAAAAGCGTTTGCTATAGATGCAGTAAGGCCTATGTGAATGACACATGTGGTGAGGAGGAGGAGGGCACAGAAATAAGCTTACATTTTGCATAAGGTTTTTTATTAAACATAGTTTTGTACGTATTATATACTACATGAAGATGTATTTGTTGTCACATTAGACAATGTTAATGCAAGACTATGATTGATGAAAAACAGGGAAGGCCCTGTCAGCAGGGGAGGCCTTAGTTGCCCATTGGTTTAACACGGCCGTGGAGTTGATGACCGAAGGATTCTCACTATAATGAAGAGAAATCCCCAAACACCTTTCTGATCACAAGCAGACTTCAGGAGGCAGGCTGGATGTGTCAGTGACTACAGTCCACGGAAGACTCCATGAACAGGACTACAGAGGCTACATTGCAAAATGCAAACCACCAATCAGTCGCAAAAACTGTATTTCCAGATATCAGTTTGCTAAGAAGAGAGCCTGCACAGTTGTGGGAAAAGGCCCAGCGGACAGACGAGATCAAGACTGACCTGTATCAGAGTGAATGGTAAATGGGCTGCATTTATATAGCGCTTTTATTCAAGTACTCACAGCTATAGGCTGCCATGTAATGTAACAATCAGCTCATCGGGGGTCAGTGTTTCTCAGGGACACTACACACACCCGCAGGGCGGGGGATCAAACCGGCAGCCTTCCAGAAGACTCTTACCTCCAGAGCTACTGTAGGCCTACAGGTGTGAAGAGTGAAGGCAGCATCAGAGTGTGGAGGCTAAAAGCATCTTCCCCAGAACCAAAGCACCACCCTCATCTGTAAAACATGGTGGTAGGGGGAATTATAGTTTTTGGCTTGTATGGCTGCCACAGTGCTGGCTCAGTTACTTTCATTGATAATGCAGCTGCTGATAGCTAGAGCAGAATTAATGTTTAAAAAGTGCTGTTGTTTCTAAACCGAAATGTATACAAATATAATTTAATAAATGCTTGGAATCTCTGCTTTACCACATCTGAATTGTTAAAGTGCAAATCTAAAATTGTGGTGTACAGAGCCATATAAGAAGAAATATGTCGTTGCCCCAAACATTATGGAGCTTGCTGTTTCTAAAACTGAAGACAAATAGAACGCAAGGAGTAATAACAATATTATTATGAACATACATTTATAAAAATAGATGAAAATAGGCATTTAAACATAAAACAGCTTGCCTTTGTTTAGGTGGCGTTTTAGGTGGCTATAGCACACACAGTCATTACCCCACCTTACTGCCACCATCGTGGAACACTGCTATAAACCTCTACGCAGATTCATTTCCCTCTATAAACTTCCACTCCCCTGGCTGTTGTATTTCACGTGTTGCCCCGTTGACAGATTTGTTTGTCATTATTATTATAATTATATTTTTAAGATTTCCCTCGCAGCCTGGAAAGATTATCAGCCTTCCCGAACGGCAAACCCTTTCAGAGCTCAGTGGCTGCACCATTACTGCGGCAGACAGGAGTCGTTACCGGCGCCATCGCACATCGCTCACACCGCCGCTCTGAAATCCACCGTCAGGCCAAACGCCTCGCCGGCTCAGAGACAGAGGAAGGCATTCCCAGCAGGAGCTCTCTGTTCCAGCGCCCATCTAGCTCCCAAACAAACGTCCGTGCTGCGAGCCCTGTGATTTTAATTGTCCTAAACAGATTGCTTATCTTTCGGCTAATGCAGTGTTGCTGGCTGGCCTCACTGCGGATGAAAAGATGTTTGCACAGAGATGGAAGCCGCCACACTCCCTGTCCTGGTCTCGGTGGGTAAACAGCTTTCTCCGAATTATGTACACGGAGACACCGATTGCTCAGATTCATGGAGCCAATTACATTAATTTGGATGCCTGGCATTCAGCAGCTGCTGCTGTTGAATCTTTGTTATGATTTTGGTTGTTTTGATTTTTGATTACGGTTGTTTTTAATTGTGTTCCATGGCCCAGGGGGAGGGGGGCTGGGGAGTTGCTTTTGAGGGGGAATGTTTTAAAGGGAAAAACGAGACTGTTGAATGTTACTTTTGAGATTTTTGGTTGAATAAAAAAAGACAAAAATTGATCACAAAAAAAACTAAAGCAACATTCATCTCACATTTTGCTCTCAGAAGATGGCATGTGTGAATTATTGTTTCTATGTTTGCCCATTTATGAACTGTTATTGCTCCACAGAAGGCATTTCCTTCTGAATGGATAATGGATAGTAAAATTGAATGTAGTAAAGTGTTCACAACGATGATTCCCCACTCAATAGCATGCTGGTTAAAATTGAATCTACATTCCTTCGAATTATTCTACAGAGAAATGTGATTGACGATCGGTATTACAGTACTCTGTGATGGTGTTATTGTAATGCCCTCCCAAGAAACAGGAAATTTAGATTTTCAAAGCAAATATATTATATTATTATACATATTTTGAATAAATCATGGTACAAAGACAAAAAATTATTCCAAAATTACATAAGGCAATAATCATCTAAGTTTAGCGGCTGTCTTAGATTGACATTTTCTTACATTGCCAGACAGATGCACTCTTTCTTGCATTGAAATGTAGACTCGGTTGGTGAGAGATAGAGTGTGAAAACTGCCACCACTGGGTAGTGTGGAGTGTAGCCAGAAAAACCCTGTATGTGAGAGGGCGGTAAGGTCAGCTTGATGCAATTATTTAAGAGCAACACATCTGGGAGCCATGGGATATCTAAAGAGAGCAGAGGAAAGGTTAGGTGAACTCTGTTCCCTCATTCCAGCTAATTTGGACATTCCCACACCGGGTTCTTGAGGATACCTGGGCTTTCCGTGGAGAACAAACAGATTTTGAGGGATCATTTCCGCGTAGCGCGTAATGCAATTATGAAAATGGCGACGACGACAACAGCCGCGATCGCAAGTGCCATAACAAGAGGCACGGTAGCACTCCTCCCCATTATCGCCAGCATTACCTTGACCTTTCTTCTTTCCTTTTCGAGCCGCGAGACACACTGCGGAGCGGGAAGCGGGGGACGTGAGAACAGAGCGCGCTCAGGAGCGACTGAAATGAATGCAGATGCATTTAAAGCGCATTGTTTTCGGCACTTTCCCAGGAGACGGCGTGACAGTGGAAACACACACGGGGAGGCTGGGCCACCAGCTCGCCTTTAGAAAAGAAAATCTTCACATTGCAGCTGAAAGTGATGTCTGAACTGCCTCGGAAATAGACGGGCCTTACGTCGGCTTGCTATTACTTATTGCATGTATAGAATAGATTTTTATGGAAAACGGCGACTATTGGACAATGTGCAATTATCAATTTTTCTTCTGGCAAAGGTGCCAGGTTTATCTGAGCGACTGTGGGTTGCTTTTCCCCCGCCTGGCTGGCTCCACACCAAAGGCCTCCGGGCAAGGCTCTGAGCCCTGCATTCGGATTCTCTTATCGTACGGAATAAATTCAGGGGGGAGCGCGAGGAAAACAGGCAAACAAGAAAACTTAAGAATTGATCAAGTCTGCAAACACAAAAAACACACAAATCTCAGGCTCATTTGTAACAGCTGACAAGAGGTCTCAGAGGAACCTGGGTTCCAGTGTCTAATCAAACCCCTGGCACACATAAAACTGTTGATTCATGGTATCCTGTATGTCCACAGTTTACAACAGATTCATATATGAACGTGCCATTAGAAGTAGCTTATGCTTTTGTACTACTTTTTTATTTTGCAAGCCAGCAAACCTTTTTTTTCATAAGGTGGCATATATTCGGCATATTTTTTGGACTTATTGATCTTCTGCTGCTGGAGCCTATCCACTTTCGAGGTTTGATACATTGTGTGTTCAGAGATGCTCTTCTGCATACCACTGTTGTAATGTGTGGTTATTTGCATCAGTCACCTTCCTGTCAGCTTCAACCAGTCTGGCCGTTCTCCTCTGACCTTTCTCGTTAACAAGGCGTTTCTGCCCACAGAACTGCTGCTCACTGGATGTTTTTTGTTTTTCGCACCATTCTCTGCAAACTCTGGTGTCTGTTGTCCGTGAAAATGCCAGGAGATCAGCAGTTTCTGAAATACTCAAACCATCCTGTCTGACACCAATAATCATCCATGGTCAAAGTGACATAGATCACATTTCTTCCCCATTCTGATATTGGGTCTGAAAAATAGCTGAACCTCTTGCATGCTGCCACATGATTGACTGATTAAATATTTGCATTAACAAGATGGTGTACCGGTCGTACCTAATAAAGTGCTCAGTGAGTGTATGTGAATGATGAAGTATTATTGTTACAAAGTATAGTGTTTGTCACTGAAATCTGCTGAAAACATGATAAAAATTAATTGAATAAATGAGAGCTATTCAAATTAATTGTCTATTTTTGATTAGGAGAGAATAAATAAAACAATATTCGGATAGCTATATTTATTGTGTTAGTGGGTACTGTCAAAACATGCATTGATTGTCTGCTGAAAGCTCCTTTGAAGAGTTCTCATTTCTCAGTTCTCTTAGCTCATTTTCCAGTTTGAGCTATTTAATATGGAAAAATTACAGTATATTTAATATATGTGGCACTCAAACGATTGCTACATGGCTGTACACCTGAACATTATACATGAAGCCTGAAAGTGCCACAGTGATTACAATAATGACACACATTCAAATCTCATGCAGGTCCACCCCTAAATCATTTTTGATTGAGACAAGCATATGATTTTTTAGAGCTGATAATTGTCAGCTCATGCCATTGTCAAACAAAATATATGTATATGGCTTGGCTCTTTTCCCGACTACATGCTGTGTCAGAGAATGAGTTGCAGCTGAGGTTCGTAGCTAGCTGTGCCTGGAATTGAAAAAAAAAAAAGCCATTTCTTTTTTGACAGCGGTGCTTAAAGTCAACTGCACTGGAAGTGTCCTTACCATAATAGACTAGATTAGTGGTCCTTAACCCTGGTCCTGGAGAGCTACATGTTTTAGGCCTCGTTGTAACTCAGAACCTCAATGAACGCTTTTTAATATGCAGTTAACTCACCTCACCCCGTTTTGTTAATGGCAGATTTTATGGTGAACCTGCTGCCATTTTAACTCTCCAGAACTATGGTTGAGGACCACTGGACTACAGCATTATGTGTTAAATTAAAAATAGTCTGGAGAATGTCAGAGCTCCAAGCTGCCTGAAGACAGGCTTTAAATGCCTTGATAATGAGCCAGATAATATTCTGCGGGATTCAGTAATTATTCATGTTTTCACGAGAGACTGTCTCATGAATCACTCAGTACCAGATATAGATATTTGAGAAGCTGATGGTGACAAGCTCTGACTTCAAGTTTACTATTTGGTGCTAAATGAGTGATTTGATGAAAAGCTGCCACGAAGAAGAAGAAACCAATCATTAAAAGATAAATAAGACTGTGATTTGAAAGGAACAGACCATTCAACCTGTTTAGGTGAGTCAGTAGAGTGTATTTAGCAGAGTGTCAAGCCTGGTTGTGAAAATTCCCAGATTTATTTTCAGTTATTTTAAACTAATCCTTAATCAGATCTTCAACCATGTACATGTCAGTATATTTAGAGGAATTTGAAGACGTGAAATGCCCCTTTGTAGTCTATTACCGGGAAACAGTCATGAAGCTCTTCTCTGTACTTTCCAGAGTCTATATGTTTTGGATTCAAACAACATTTTGTCCTTGAGAGAATACTCACACATGGTACAAGCATATTTTTTTCATATTTCCTTTTGTGTGGAAAATTAGCCTTGATGATCTGAAGAAGAAAATTGTACAGAAACAGGAGCCAGAAAAGGATACACTTTTTTATGCAGCATTTACTTGCAGTTGCACATTGACTAAACACATGATGAGCTCACTTGAAACCTTTCAGACAGTAAATGACAGACCTTTACCTTCAGAACCTTAATCTTGAACATACTTACAACAGGACCAGCTCTCTTGCACAAATACAAGTTGGACAACAACCTCCATTTTGCATGTCTGGATATAGAATATGAACCAAATAACAAAGACCATTATCATATACAGTATATACACAGCTACACAGTGGGCTCCGGATTGGCACCCTTCATAAAAATGGAGAAAAAAGGCTGTATATAATAAACAACTATGACGTATACAGAGGGAGCAATAATTATTTGATCCCTTGCTGATTTTGTAGGTTTGCCCACTTACAAAGAATGGAACTGTGTAGAATTTCAATCATAGGTACATTTTAACATTGAGAGACAGAATATCACAAAATAATCCACAATAATGTGTATGTCTTTTCCTCTTCCTCCAAACACGGCGAGTCAAGTTGATGCCAAATAGCTCTATTTTGGTCTCATCTGACCACATCACCTTCTCCCAAGCCTCCTCTGGATCATCCAGGTGTTCTTTGGTAAACTTCAGACGGGCCTGTACATGTGCCTTCTTCAGCAGGAGAACTTTGCGTGCACAGCAGGATTTTAATTCTTCAAGGTGTAGTGTTACTGATGGTTCTCTTCGTGACTGTGGTCCCAACTGCCTTCAGGTCATTAACAAGCTCCTCCTGTGTAGTACTCGGCTGATCCCTGACCTTTCTCATGATCATTGATATCCCAGGCGAGATCTTGTGTGGAGCCCCAGACCAAGGGAGATTGGCGGTGACTTTGTGTTTCTTCCATTTTCTAATAATTGCTCCAACAGTTGTTAACTTCTCACCAAGCTGCTTGCTTATTTTCTTGTAGCCCACCCCAGCCTTGTGCAGGTCTACAATTTTGTCCCTGATGTCCTTAGACAGCTCCTTTGTCTTGGCCATGGTGGAAACGTTGGAATCTGATTGATTGTGTGGACAGGTGTCTTTTATACAGCTACATGTATGTAACGAGTTGACACAGGTGTTTTGGGTAATGAGTTGAGATTAGGAGTGCTTCTTAATGGAAAACTAACTGGTCTGTGGGAGCCAGAATTATTGCTGATTGGTAGGGGATCAAATACTTATTTCATGCAAAAATACGATAATACATTTATAAAATTTATATGATGTTGTTATTGTGGATTATTTTGTGATATTCTGTCTCTCAATGTTAAAATGTACCTATGATTAAAATTCTACACAGTTCCATTCTTTGTAAGTGGGCAAACCTACAAAATCAGCAAAGGATCAAATAATTATTGCTCCCACTGTATTTCCGGTTCAAACATACCGGAAAATGATGTACTCTCATGTTTCATGTTCCTATTTTTTTTTCTGAAAACCACAGGTACCAAAATGATCACCCCTCACAATTATTGTAAATTAAAAAAAGTGAAATTGGCAATACAATTTTACTTTAATTTATTTAATCTCAGTCTAATGGAACTATATTGTGTCATTCCATCACTTCCGGTTTCACTAGAGTATAAAAATGAGGTAACAAGAATGCACAATCCCTTTGTCAACCATCAGCATGGGAAAAGCCAAATCACAAGTCATTTAATGGGTAAAAAGTAAACACATACATGATTAAACATTGCACTGTAAGTGCAATAATAAAAAGGCATAAAACATGTAGAATGGATGCAAACTTGGCAGGAAGACAATGCAAGTGCATATTATCCTGACGGACAATAACAAGGATGGTGAGGGAGTAAATAATCACAGTTTAAGAATTGTACAGTAGTTTTGGGTAGCACTGCCGCCTCACAGCAAGGAGGTCCTGCGTTCGAATCCTGGTCAGCTGGGGCCTCTCTATACGGAGTTTGCATGTTCTCCCCATGTCTGCGTGGGTTTCCTCCGGGTACTCCGGTTTCCTCCCACAGTCCAAAGACATGCAGGTTAGGCTGATTGGTGAGTCTAAATTGCCTGTGGGTATGAGTGTGTGAGTGAATGGTGTGTGTGCCCTGAGATGGACTGGTGACCTGTCCAGGGTGTATTCCTGCCTTTTGCCCAATGTATGCTGGGATAGGCTCCAGCCCCCCTGCAACCCTGTTCAGGATAAATGGGTTAAGATAATGGACGGATGGATGGACAATAGTTTTGTCACCTATGGTTTTCAGAAAGAAATTAGATTACTTCATAAAAAACATTGAAACATGAGAGTAAATGTATTGAAATAAAAGTATATAGTGCTTTAGTATATGCTTTCCAATGTTTTAACATCACGTTTAGATTGTTATCTGTGTTGTTTATTATATTCAGCCTTTTATTTTTTATTTTATTTTTATTAACTGTGCCAATAATTCTGGACCCCACTGCATATATGTATTAATATGTGTATAGATACTGCTAGCTCTTACATTATAAGGAGTAAACTTAAAAGGGAAATCAAAGTCCATGTAAAGAAGATGAATAAAGAATATGAGCGGGGGATATAATGAGCCAGAAATGCTTTATTAATGGAGTGTATTTCACACCTTAGTATTGGAAAGGTACAGGGAACTGGCATGTGGTTTCCTGTGAATGCTGAATTACAGATTAATAAAATCCGTTTTTAATGTGTTCTTAAAACAGCAACTGGCAACATAACAGAATATTGTATGTGAAGGGAATATTAAGAAACTTGCTCTTGGCAACAGATTTTAATGAACAATAATGTATCATGTGATAAATATTGTTATGCTGTACTAATGGGAGCCAAACAATAATTGCAGGTCTTAAATTGAGCTGTAATTAAAAGCTTAAATGCTTTTACCCTATACTTTTCATTTAGTAGAGCATAAATGTTTTTTATGTCTTGTACATCCCCCTGGGATGAATTTTGAGATTGTTGAATCAAACGCTGCCTGTGGCTGGTTTTGTGGATGAAATCTTGTTTGCAGAGTTTTACAGAGAGGAGATTTAGCTCATCAAAGGAACAGGAGACTGTTCACATACCACAAAACAAACTGGGAGGGAGAGTTAATGGACAGGATATTTAGGGATTTGAAGAGGATTTTATGGCTTTTTCCAGGTATTTTTTTGGGGGGAAAGTGTGCTTAGTAGGCGGCATGGATGGTGCAGTGGGTAGCACTGCCGCCTCACAGCAAGGAGGTCCTGGGTTCGAATCCCGGTCACCCTGGGCCTCTCTGTGAGGAGTTTGCATGTTCTCCCCGTGTTGTGTGGGTTTTCCGGTTTCCTCCCACAGTCCCAAGACATGCAGGTTAGGCTGATTGGAGAGTCTGGATTGCCAGTGGGTATGAGTGTGTGAGTGAATGGTGTGTGTGCCCTGCGATGGACTGGCGACCTGTCCAGGGTGTATTCCTGCCTTTTGCCCAATGTATGCTGGGATAGGCTCCAGCCCCCCTGCGACCCTGTTCAGGATAAGCGGGTTAGGATAATGAATGGATCAATGGATGGAAAAGTGTGCTCAGGTAGTGTGATTCTTGGTCTACCACCTCAAAGTAATATATTGCATGCATGGATGTAACAGTAGGACAAAGTGTATATCTGAAATTATATTTACAATAATTACTATAAAAAATACTATTGAGTGCCTCAATAGCATACATTCATTGAAAAAGCCTTGCTAAATTTCATAAATGTGCATTTCTGTCATATATCTCGGATGTGTGCATGGATACAGTGCAACATGCTAAAGTGTTAGGAATCCGATCGTAACCAGAGCAATACAGCATAGGCAGAATCGTAGTCAAGTCCAGGCAGGTGTCAAAGTCCAGGCAACCAGAGCAATGCAGAAAAGGTAGGGAGAAGTCCGAAAACAGAGGTCGGAACCAGGAGAGCAGTGGGGCAGGAGAACAGGAAGGTGAAGGTAAGGAGCAGGCAGGAATAACGCTGGAAAGAAATGGACACAAGCAGGAATGCAGGGCACAATACAATCTGGCACAGAATAGAGAAACAGGTGAGCTTATATGCAACACTATTGATGAGACAAAGAGGAACAGGTGAGATGATTACATCAAGGGAAACACATTTTAGGTGAGGTGGTAGGGGGGGAGGGTGTGGTAGGTAATCGGGGAAATGGGGAAACGTGAAACGGAATACAAATGCAGAAAACGCATAGAAACAGAGAAACCAGGAAGTGAACTACGACACATAGGCATGAGACGTAACAAAATGGCCTGTATATTTGCATTTCTATCCCATGCTATGAAATATTAGGGTATACAAAAAATTATATTATATAATATACAAAGCACATTTTTGGGACACTCTTGGGACAAGGAAGATTATACATATGTGAACACCATGCAGATCACCATACAGATCACACCCTTCCCCCCTCATGGGATCTGGGCAAGAAAGCTAAAACCACAAAGTGAAAAAACACGGTGAAAGATTTTCAGCCTTTGGTCTTCTCAAGTGGCCTAATTTCCAGTTGTCGAACTCCTCCTTCGCAGGAACTGTACATTGGCTTGGCTTCGTTTTGAACCTAGACAGACTTATTTGCTTGCAGCGTGCCTGCTCTTGGTCTCAGCTCTGTGCAATGGTGAGGAGGCAGCGTTAAGCGCTGGCTGTTAACACGACCTGACCCAGGTGTGTGTGCTCACGCCACCGGCAGGCATGGCCAAGACTGATCCGACACGAATCGGATGGCGCAGTCAAGCAAGCCGTTAAACTGGAACTCCTTGGGCCTGTTCCACAAAGCAGGGTCACAGAGTTAGCTGGATAACTCCACTGAGCAAAAACCCGGACGGCCCCGTTCCTGGAACATGGGCTGAAGTAAAAAGAGCTGTTCCGGGTTTTACTGTGTGCGGTTATCCGACTAACTCAGCGATCCTGCTTTGTGTTACAGACCCCTGATCTATGGAGAGAGACTCTGCACACGATAACGTTGCCTACAGTACATAGTAAACAGCATGCTACACCAGTGACTGTACATTAATAGATACATAGGTACAATTTTTTAGTTGGCTAGGTAAGCAGTGTTTGGATAGTTAACTTTGGTGACTTTGCTCTGTTTGTTTGTTTGTTCAAAAAAAAAAAAAAAATAAATAAAAAAAAAATTTTAAAAATGGCCCTTGTCCTTATCTTTGTTGTACAGGTAGCAGTTGAAATTGTACTTACCTCTAGGGTCTTTCAGCGAACTTATCCCTGGTTATGGGTATGCACTTTGTTGTACGTCGCTCTGGATAAGAGCGTCTGCCAAATGCCAATAATGTAATGTAATGTAATGTAATTTCAGAAACTACGCACGTTTCTTCTTGCAAAAATACAATATAATCACAAATAATATTTGTAGTTTGTTCTCAGCACAATCATTGACTTCTGCAGAGCACACTTTGACTGAGGGAGAGAGGAAAAGAAGAAAGAAAAAGAAAACTCCAAAAGGTCAATATGAGATGGTGGGAACTATTGGATTTTTACCTTGAAATCAACACATTCAAAAAATTTTGTCCTGGGAAAATGTCGTCCCCACATTATGCCTGAGGCTTTTGAAACCAAGGCAGGTTAACCTTCAATTAGTTACATAATGTCAGCTGCTGCTGCCACAGTAACCAGCCTCAGAAAGATGAAACAGGAATGTATTAAAAGTAAAAGCTGTTTGAGCGGTGTCAAATGGTGGCAACTACTATAAACAAAGAAGCCATTTCTGCTGCATGTGAAATTTTTGGGCTGGTTAAAAGCATTTCTGACTTCTATGAGTTTGATACCAATCAACCTTTTAAAAAAGCCAGGTTCTTTCATGTTAACAAGCATGGAAACATAGACTCTCCAGAGACTATCACAACATGCATTTCTTGGCCACATAAGGCTGTGCAAAATATAAGCCATCACACTGAATGTTTGCATTTGAGGTTGTGAACTCTAAACATCAACACTTTAGTTTCTTGCAATAAAAAATAATAATGCTAAAATAGCAGCATTCATAATCTATGGCATGGCTGCCCATGGAGGGCCAAGAGTATGCAGGTTTTCTTTCCAACCCATCACTACACCAGCTGTAGTCTTCTGTTTTTCTATTTCCGATGTGTTGAACTAACTGGAGACACAAGACAAGTACAATAAACCAGCATTCATTTTTATAAAGCTATTTAACTAAGCTTCAAACAACTCCTTTCTCTTCCTTTTGGAGAACCTACAGAGAGAAGCTGTGTGGGATTGTCTATTTTTACAACTTAACCTTAGCAAGGTCTCTTCTGTGGCCCTGGTTCTGTGATATTAAGGAAACAACATCCTTCCTGTTCTTTCATCTTGGCCTCTGTGCATATTACTTTAGAAGAATAAAAACATTTTCAAAAATCATTGCTCGTAAAAGACCTTGGAGAAAATGTTGATTGGACATCATATTGGCACAGCCCTTCAGAGTCACATAGAGCAAAAAACTTCACAAACAAGATTTCATGAAGATCTAAACTAGACTGGCTTACAATCTATGGAATTTCTGCGAGGGCTGAGAACATCCATTTGCGACAGGCCTGGTTACTCAGCCCCGCGGTAGGAGAGGAAGGTGGTGTCATCCAGGAATCCCAGGGATTTGTGCGTCTAATCCTCGGGGGCCACCACCAGCAGAAAAAGCAGTTTCTTCCACAAAGGTGAACAAGCAATACTTTTAAGAGAAGCAGACAAAGTTGACGTTATCTCTGGGACGCCCCTGTGGTTTGAATAATAAACCGATGACAGCTTCATTGCTGCCCTGGAGGCATAGCCGCCACATCAGAAGTTCAGAAGGGTGTGTTCTTCAGCGCCTGCACAAGGCAAAAAAGAGTTCTCACTCAACTGTCCATTGCAGGGCTGTTTTTCCAGGTATTCAGAATTTACTTGCCCAAAGAATGTTCTAGACTGATCACTCAGCTTCAACACCACTGCTGGACCTCTGGTTGCCTTAATACAGTAGACTCGCTTGGAGCCTGCAGTAAATTTGCATTTGTCATAGTGTTGTTTTCCCTTGTGAAGCCTGTGGTATTTGTATTGTATTTGGTATACAGTTTCTGGGCTGCCTGTTTTCTTTTTATTTTCATGTCTACAGTGGGATATAAACGCTTTGGCCAATGTTTTTTGAGGAATTCAGCAAAGTATACATTTGAGAGGAAATTACTTGTGTAGGCAGAACTACCATTGCACATAAAGAATTACCAACCATCTGCTGGGAGTGAAAGCTACCAATTGGCTGTGCGCCACGATTCCTGGTACACAGTGTGTATTGATTTTATTTGGGGGATTGTGCTCCCTTGAAAAAGGGACTCGTCTAAAGGTTAAACAGGTCTACACTTTGTCTTAATTGGAAAAGAAACAATAGTTATTTAAAGGTATACTAAATCTTTTTTCCCCTTTACTTATTTAATCCAGTTTATCTGAATTAATGGACGGGCCTTTGGGGTCCGGATCAGATCCAAAATCTATGGTGGCCCTGAAGGGCAATCCTCACTCTCAAAATTGCTTGCGCTGTGCTCCACACACAGAATGGGGCCTTGGGTCAAAGTGTCCATGCCTTATTTGTAGTCGGACATTGGGTGCTAAAGGAGTTCCTCTATTGTCCCGGCACAATTTCACTAACTAAAGTTCAAAGCTGGCTAACACATACACTTTGATGTTTCAAGACACAAGCCAAGCACAGCGCCACCTGGCTGAAACACTTATTAAAACAATTGACACTTTGCCCCAGAATACTGCTCTTCTTTGGTGGAAACTTCTGCTTGCTTGCAAGTTCCAGCAGTAGAAGAAATGCTTCTCGATTAAATTGTGCATCGTTGAGCTCTGTTGATGTTTGTGAATAACTGTGGCATCATATTTGGAAACAGACCGGTGAGTTTTTTTAATGTATATTTTTGCCGCATTGATTACCAGAAAATGAGATCAATTATATCTTGGCGAACTGCATCTAAAAATGATCTAGAATGATAGTTAGTCGCAGCTAAACTAACTGGATGAATGGATAGTGCTATGGTCAATGGAAACATACTTTTATTAAATTTTTGGGTGAACTGCCTCTTTAAGAGAAGGCCACCCAAATTTGGCAATGCTAACTGTCTGAAGAACATACCCCAGGCCTGTGCATATGCACCATAGTAGGATATAAAAAAACATGGCGCATTCATAGTTGACTCCTGGATACGCTCAAATGCTGCAAAGAATAAAATCAGCTTATGGATAAACTTTAAGTGCATCAATTTGAGCTAAAGCACTCTACAGTGTCAAGTAGGCCATTTAGCCGCCATATCAGTGCTCTGTGAAGCAAAAACTGTATAGGAAACATCAAATGTGACAGGCAGAAAGATCCAATTCCCCCGAACAGAGAGAGTAGAAGTGAATTTGGTTCTGCATGACATAGAGCTTTGTCTGACGTACTTCAGTTCCAGAGTGCTGGGTTTTGATTTGAAGCACGAGACAGTGCTCTTTTTTTTAAGGAGATGAACAATGAAATGAGCTCCATCATGCATTATCATGTTTTGGAGCGCATCTTTATGGCCGTTATAATCAAATAATTGATGGATACGAGTTCAAGCTGATGCATGTAAAGTTCATCCGCAATGTTATTGTCTGGGATTTTGAAACCATATCGATCAATGGCGTCACATTTATTTAATCAACATTAATACGATTAATCAATCAAAGTGTTAATCAAAGCACTAGACTGTGTAATTAAATTTGGATGGAAAGTTTCTCTTTGAGGAAATAAGTGTAGGATTAGCCTTCGCTCACAGGCTTTTTTTTCCTCAAGGGTTGACTTCCAAGTGTTTCCAAGCGCAAGTTAAAATGAACCAAGAATAAAAAGTCTTGTACTGGTGATGGTGTTTAAAAACAGAGCATGATGGGAGGTGAAGTTCAGAATTTGTTTTGACACCGGCAGCCATGTTATGTTCTGTGGTGCTCACCCCCAGTTTTCCTCCTATTTGCATCATCCTCGTGCTGACTGCTCCTCTCTCCCTCTCTCCTGCATGTTGCCGCTTTTCATGTGTGGGACTAATGTCAACAGAACCAGAAACCATCCAGCTGTGTTTAGCACAGCAACACAAAACAATCCTTCAAGCTTATCCAGTATTATTTCAGATGGTAATCGATTAGTCGGTCACAGATACATTTATTGTAAGAAATATTCTCTGGTTACAATGTTTCAGTGTGGGTTCTACCAGGGGAAATATTTGGGAAGATGCCTTCGTTTCAGGTGTGCAATACAAAATCCTATTGGTGCTGGAAGGCAATAAGATAAATAATGAACAAAGATTTGAAAGTCTTGACATCATGATCATCATGATGATGAAAGTCTTGTCATGAGTTAAAAAAAGAAGTTATTTCCTGTGAGTCACATTAATGAGCAGGTTGTTCTGAGTGCATTATACCATTGTGACATTCAGGTTCACAAAATTACTTTGTGCAAAGGGCTTACTGTATTGTTTCATATATATTATTCATATGACAGAATATATTCTTTACTACTGGAAAAGGTATTGGTGAACAATTTATTTTTATATTTTATTCATAAAATTATTTTTATGGCTATCACAATAATTTCAGGAGAGCTAATCACCACACTCAATCAAGACATGAAAAGCATGAATGAAACTGTCAGATGGGGACAGAGGAACCAAGTGCAGACTCAGGAATGAGGTGAAAATAGTAGGTTTTCAAGACAGATAAATGAGGTAGGCAATGGTCAAAATCCAGGCAAACAGGTATAACCAGGATAATCAGGTGCGATAACAAGCAAAAATTCCAGCAATGGGAAGGCAGTCCAGAACAGGCAACAGTACAGAAAACACAATCCAAGAAAAGAGAATTACAAACAGCAGGCAAAGTCTGATAACAGGTGATCCACTAAAACAAAACAGAATAGAAACCACACAGGTAAACAGGATGGGGAAACAGAGTTTAGAACAGAACAGATAAAGCAAAACACAATGACTAAACTGGATGAACTAGCAAAGGTTAGGACAAACAGGCAGGTACAAATTTACTCGCAAATGAACTAAACGACCAACAGGTGTGGGTGCTGGGGAACAGATGACGAGACACAGGTGAAACAAATAACAGTCTGAAAGGACCACGGAGAGAGAGAGAGGGCAAGAGACACGAACACAGGGCATAGAGCACAGAGTAAAACCACAGAGACAGACAGGAAAAAGGAAAAACAATGGAAAAAAGGCTACGGACGTGAGAAAATCTCTTAGAATGTTTGTGTAATTATTATTTTTTAAATACATATTTCTGATTTTTCACCCAATTTGGTAGACAATTGTACTCTATCTAATCCAATTAGTGTTAGCTGGGGGATATATGGGGGATATTCAGCGGCCCGAAGGAGAAGCAGAACAACACGCCTTCTTCAAGCCGTCTCGTCTCATGCTCATGACCGTGATTCCGAGGCGCCCGGCGTGCTGTTGGGCGCGGCGATCCGCTAACCCTGCCAAGTCCCTCCCTCAGGAGCAGCGAGCCAATTATTCCGCTCCACGAGAGCCGGCCAAACTTGGCTTTCAGCAGGACTGGAAATCAAACCCCGGTCCCCGGTGTGCAACGAACGGCAACCTCTGCATCTTAGCCTGTTGCGCCACCACGGCTCTTGCCATAGCAATATACATATTGGAATATGTCTGCCCTCTGATTTCAACTTAATATCAAAACCATTTGTACTTTGGCTCTTGATATAGCAGGATGGTGGTAGTGCATGCTGTTTGTTGAATTCCAGAGCCGAGCATTTGTCTGCATAGTCTGGTTAGTAAAATATAGCTACTGTAAAGCTTATGGTATTATAGGGCATATGCACATATATAGCAAGCGCACATCTTGCTATTTTCCTTTTTTTTTTTCAATGCTATCCACAGGGATCACAAGGAGATGGAGTGAGGGATAATTACTGTACATGTACTGTATCTATCTTTGGATATGTCTGTGTAGAATGCAGATATTTCTGTGTAGAATGCAGATATTTTCAGCTCGTCTTCAAGGTGCCATGACTGACCTGTCTTCTTCGTTAGAGATCAAAATCTGACCTGACTAAGTCTGTATCTGAAAGTGCTGAAGCAGTGAGTTCAAGCAGCATAACAAAGTAAAGCTGTCTTCCCTGTCTCTATGGCTGTCTGCGATTTTCCATTTAGCGCTATGCCATACAGTTCTCATTCATTATAATGCTCTTTTGGGAACAGACATGAATTTTAAGAATAGATAAAATGAATGATGCGAGCCAAAGGAAGAATAAGAGTTGTTTTTTTTCTCACATGAGTTGGAGCTTGGCTTTGTCATCCAGTGCCACAGTCAATCCTGAGGAGAATTCAGAGAATTCTTGGATGTAGCCAAGATGGCCGCTCTCAGCAACAGACTTTCATTTCATTTTGGAGATGAGAGCCAAGCCAAGTCAACGAGAACAAGCAAATGATTCAAGTGATTCGCTGATTATAAAAAGCTTTTTTGGATTTGTGTAGAAAACTTTAAAACACTTTCATTTTCTAAATTAAAGTGTATTAGTTAATCAGTCAGTACTTGAAGTTTAGGCAGTCATTTGTTTTCTTTTACCAGTTGAGTTCCTTTAATGTTTGAATGCGTTTTTGATGTAGATACGCTCCCTAATTTAAAGGCCAACTCCAGTACAAGCTCTGCCTAGTTTGTTGTACTTTTTTAAAAATGGATGTGTGTGCGCAGGGCCGCTTTGACATTAGTCTTCTGCATAAATATTTAAAGTAGCACATCTATGTCCATTAAGGCATCCATCCATTATCTAACCCACTTTTTAGTCATCAGGGTTGCATGGGGTGCTAGAACCTATCCCAGCATGCACTTGGGGGCAGCAATACAACCTGGACAGGTTACCAATAGTAATAATCTATAGACATTGCAAAAGGTAACGGAAAACATTAAATCCCTGTAGACCATTAGTTTCTTATGTAAATGTCGGCACTTTCTGCCTTCATGGAGATCACCATGCCAGCTTAGCGAAAACTTGCTCAGACAGATGCTGACATCTTATGTCAGTTAAGGATAATATTCTCTAAAGCTTCAGGGCTTAAAGCAACAAGTACAATTCAGTAGTAAAATGTTTTTAAAGAAAATAAAATCCCATAACCCCCCCCCCCCCCCCATCCCAAAAATCTAAAGAATACAACAATTGTTTTATTGCTTTAATTTTATAAATGAATCTTTTATTAACCTATACCTTCTTCATCTCTCAATAAGCTTGGGTATGTACCTCTAAATACAAAGTTCAAATGAACCTGACCTTTAGTGGCCTTCCGCCTGAAAGCTTCCAGAGCCAGGTACACGGCATGCCTGTTGCTACACGCCTTGGTGCGTTGAGTAAACTCCACTGTCAACGCGTGGTTCCTGGGGTTTGAAGGAGGCAGTGGCTCTCCGTGCGGTGTAGATCATGTGCAGATTGTCATAAGTGAAATGTTCAGCATTCCTGCATTGTGTAATCAGCCTGGTCAGAAGATCTTACCCGTCGCGAGCGAAAACATGTTCCTGGGTTGTCAATTACTTCTGCAGGTCCTTGTGCCTGCCCAGCCGTGAAGCCTGAGAGATTTGTCCTTATTTCTTTTGACTGAAGGCTAAAATGATTACTTTTCCGCACCAGGGACCAGCGGGCTGTATCTGCTAAATATAAAGATTTTTATCCCACTTGCTTCTTTGGAAGGTCCAAAATCGAATTTTTAATAAAGATTCAGTGATCTCCACGGTTGAGGCCTAGTCCGGCTGAAATGAAAGAATGAAAAAGTACACAAGGAATGAGAAAAAGGAAGGAAGCAGCCTCCCCTCAAACTCTTCTGTTTGATATTTGCCGTAATACGCAACATATGGGGAACTTGCAAAAATAGGACTTTCTTTCTTGCGTTGTGGCCTTTATTAAAAGTAAAATACACAACCCAACTCTCAAAAAGCAAAAAAATACAGAAACAAATTGTCCTTGAGCCACAAGGTTTCAAGGACCTTGTGTTAAAAAAAGCCGTTAATCTCTTCCGTTGGTTACCACACCAATTTAAAGGTGTTATTTTTAATGGGCTGAAAGTTCATGATTGTGACGGTGTGTTTTGGGAAGGGAGAATGAGCCGGGAAATGTAAGCGCTAAACAGGTGTGAATTAGAAGCAAGTAAACACACTGTAGGAATTTGGAAAGAAATGCAATGGCAATTGACTTTTCGGTTGTGATGAGTCACGCAGAGGCTGTGAACCAAGTAATATTGCGTTAGATACAATGAGAAAGGGAGCTATTCAAAGAGGTTTAAAATGGATCTTTATACCCTTGGCAGATTGTCTTGTACTCTGATAAATAATTCATCAGGTTGACTTTAACAACTAGGCTACTGGTATCTGCCTTTAACTGACTCTTCAAGTGATAGGTATGCAATGCACTATTTTTTCCCTGTTTGCAAGGTTTAGATCACCAAAAAAAGGATTGCTTGCCAGGTTTCCTCTGAGAATTGAAGCAAAAATAACAATACAAGGATTGCACTGTAACTCTGTTGCCTAGCTCCAAAAGCCAAGGGCAACCTTAGGGGGTTTATTTTCAGAAAAGAAAACTTCTATGTAAGCACAAGTTATAATTAAAGAAGAATAAGAAACGTCCTTGCCTTGGTGGGATCACTTGTTATTACCTTACTCGAGAAGTCGAAGGAATGGTCTTTTTGCCTGATTTTGATTCCAAGTCGTATAAGGAGAGTGTGTGGAACACCTCCCTTTGCAGATTTGAATTAAAAACCTTCATTCAAATCTTATTTCCTTTTAACTGGCTGTAGCCGTTTGAAAAGATTTCGCCGGGGGGCTCCGTTAGACATCATGTGAAGCAATGCTATCAATTTTTTTTCAAGATCATTTAGTCTCGGTATAAAGAGGTTATTATAGTAAAAATGTAAGAATTTAACACCTACTGAACAACAAGGCTGTTCAATTTTCAAGTCTGTGCTACAAATGGACAGAAAGGCTTCGGGCCATCTGTGCCATTACGAACATGGCAATCCAGACTAGATAACAAGCGTCTCTCTCTCATATCCATCGGCATTGCGCAGGGAAAGCAATTATCATGCTGTTGCACAGAACCGTTTTGATCAGAAACATCAAGAATTATGTTCCCCTGCTTAACATGATTCCAGTGGGAAATGCTATCCCCTAATGAACAAACACACACAAACACCCGCACGCACACGCATGCGTACAACACACACAAGCGCGCGAATGCACATGCACAAGTTCACACACACACACAAACACACGCACGCACATGCACGCTTTCACACACACACAACCACACGCACGCACACCCATGCGCACACACACGCGCATGCACACCCGCATGCCTGTGCACAAACACACGCGCACACACACACTCTCTCTCTCTCTCTCTCTCACTCTCTCTCTCTCAGTGGCGATACTCCTGAAGAAAAACTCCTGAAGAAAAAAAAACAGAGAAAGATGTCACTTGATAATGAAAGTTCAGTAGCTCAATAAGCTCCCTCCCCGCGTGTTTAGCACATGTGACACGGGAGAACCCCTCCCTCTTCACACCCCACCCCGGGGGACGGATCACCCCGGATCACCCCCCGGCAGACACAGAGGGGGGCGCTCCGTCCCATAGGTCCGTCCGCATCTCTGTCCCCGCAAGCGGCACCTCGCTGACTCCACCCTCACACCGCTCTCTAACCGCGCCACACCACCGGACAGACAGCGACTGATCGCTTCATTTACTGTAATTGCTAGTTTCTTAGACCCCTCGAGTTTAATTAAGGCTCAAACAGATGAAAAGGCTTTTCATTTCTCACCCAGGCAATAAAATAAAATTTAAAAAAAGAAACGGCACCCAGAGTGTATTTCTTGCCCTATTTAATCTTTTATGATTTTCTTCTCTTTTTTTTTTGTACTTTGTTGACCGGGGAAAAAAAATAGAGTTGAATAACACAGTGGTGGCATGAAAGCGCTTTAGAACGTGTTTGGGTTGCGCTGAACATTGTCTGCAGATTTAATCCGGATGCAAGGCATTCTCTGTCGGCAATATACTTACGTGCCCCTTATGTTATCCCAATTTCCTGAAATTCTGAAACGCTTCTATGATGTGACTTCACCTTATTTTACACCACCAAATATTGGTGGGATTGCTATGGCTGCCGGTTCCAAGCAAATGAAAACCTTATCTGGCGTCTAAAAGGATGTTCCAGAGATTCAGGGACTTATGTCAGAAAGTCAGAAAACGTCCAGTATGGCAGGACTGGTCCGTCCTATAGGCTCAACAGCTCAGCAAAAGGCCTCAGTCTGATAACCAGGGGGCCTCCAACCAGTGTCCCAGATACATGATTTATTAACTGGTAATTTAATTTTTTATGTCAAACAAATAATAATGATTGTGTTTTTTGATTTTCTTTGTGTACAGAAAAACATAAAAACAAAATGTTCCTGAACATTAATAGGTCCAACCCGCTGAAACCAAAGCAGGCTAATCAGGCAGGCTGTGCAGCCTTGTGTAGGAGTTTGCTCTCCTTCGTCCTCCTCTTACCTTGTGTAAAGCATCTAACTGTGTTTATTGCTAGCTATGACCAGCAACAGAACAGCGATGGCCATTTAGAAGTGGTGAGAATGCAGCTTACACCATCTTAGAATCCCAGCTGGTCTTAGATGGACCTTTCCACAGGGAGAGCCTGAGCAATCTCCGATAGAACTTATTGGTAGACGGTCATTTGGCAGAACCTGTCCATGAAATGCAAACACTGGACAAATCAACCTGGCATGGAAATGGTACATTTCAATACAAATGAGATGTGTAGTACCTAGTTTATTGAATAACTATTTTCACATACTGGATTTGTGTCTGTTTGTTATAAACAGGTTCACAACAAATAGATAATTCAGCGTCAGAACGCTAGAAGAATAATATGTTAGCTTGCTAGCTTCAAGCCAAAGCAGGTTAATCAGGAAGGTTGTGTGGCCACTCTCCTTCCTTATTTTCGTACCTTGTGTTAAGCAATCTAACGATTATTATCCTGACCCATGAGTACCACTGTTGCTTGGGGTGCTGTAATTTAACGTGTTAACAAATGTGCTAAAACAGCAATGATAAAAGTATTCCGCTTAGGGCTATAAAAAGGCTAACTTAACCACAGCCATACTTTCCAAATCAATTCTTCCTAATAATGCAGCCAGCCTGCACATTCTACCTATTGTCATCAGTTTATTGAGAGTCCCTGTTTTTTCTCCAGTTACTGCTAGTTTGCCAGTGCTACCACATGCCCTGTACTGTGCAAAATGGCTACTGGCTCATGAGTGAATGCATCGGATGATGGTACATGCTTCAGCTGCATTGCTGCTTGCATGGGTACAGACGGCAAAAGGGAACCCTGCTGTAAAAAAACAGCTCAAGCAATGTTTTGAAATAGCTGGTTATAGCACTAGCTGGTTGACCAGCTCATACCCAGCTAGACCAGCTTCATGACCAGCTTGGTCTTCCTGGTTGACCAGCTTGGTCATCCTGGTTGACCAGCTCATACCCAGCTAGACCAGCTTTATGACCAGCTTGACCATGCTGGATGACCAGCTCATGCCCAGCTAGACCAGCTTTATGACCAGCTTGACCAGCTCAATTTTCAAGCTGGTCAAGCTGGCATAGCAGGATACTGCAGGGCAGAACAGCATAAATAAGTACAACGACGGGGCCGTAGTTTGTATGCGTGTCCACTATCGCTCGCCTTGATGTAGCAGGGCTCCTAAAAAATGACTCTGTTCGCCAGCTCTGAAAAATAGGTGTTTTCCCTTGTGTGTAATGCAGCGATATTGGTTCTTGTCATCTCCTCCTCGTGAAAGTGTTCCTGGGAGTCATTCATTAAGCGCCGTCCAGGGAACCTGGGTTCACATCACGGTGAAGATGTAATTGAACGTCGTGTCAGCGCACATGACTGATAAGGCCAGACCGCATCACGACCACCTCTTCGCCGCCAGAAGAGAACACTGCCTCACGTCACAAACTATTCATAAATTATTATTAAGATATTACAGAACGTCGTTTTGGCTGGGAAAAGTTTAGCTAAGGACGATGTAGCGTTTAAGCGGGGTCCTCTGTTGCTCGTGCCGGGGAGCGAGAAAGCGACGAAGCGGAGACAATACTTGCTTCCAGCAGCTGATATTATCTGTTTGGTACTCGTCTGAACAGTGTGAGATTTCTGTATGCTCTGAATCTCACCTAGCAATTGGCTTCCTGCAGCTTTTCAGCTCCAGGACATGAGCTCCTAAGTTCAGTCGCCAGTTTTTTATAAAGAGTTCCGTTTGAAAACAACTTTTTAAGCATTGTACATGCTGAATGTTGTGCTATACTGTAACTGAGCTGAAACGTGTCAAACTGTTTAGATCTACCAATTCTACCAACTGAGCCATGCAAAATTAGGTGCAGGGGGCACACTGGAGGTAAGTGGAGGGTGTCTCATGTGGGTATGGATGGGAGTGGGTCTGGGAAGCCAGGCTTCACCATTGAGCCTTCTGCAGGTGTTGCGGGCCTAGCATTGATGGTGCCTGCCTGACAACCCCTATCAAACACTCTCATTAGCACCCTGTCGGTTGGTGTATACATTGTTGTTCCTTGTGTGGCTATTTGGTTGATAGGAGTCATGCTAGTCAGGAACAGCTGAGCTGGGCTTGTATGCACAGCCCCCAAATTATATACACAAGGATATGAACATCCTGTTGAATATCCTGCGTTATGTGAAATGAAAATGTGGCCATTGGTGTTCTGTTGCGTTGTACCATTCGCAGGATCGCAATTTCCATTTCCTGTTTGTGGACCGGCCAAATATTGTTGTGCTGGGAGTAATTTTCGGGCCCATCACTGAAAATCCCTGTTGAAATGACCTGCTTGTGTGTAGAATCAGAATACATTAAATGTAAAATCATATGAAAACTGAAAAAATGAATAAAAACACTATTGTACGGCTAGGCTAACACAGTAACTATTCAATGTGTCAAAGCATTCTGAGAAGTTGCCGAGAAGCTGACAGCATATCAAAATCTCAATGCACTCCAGCCGAATTCCTGGAGACTGTTAAGGTTTTTGACCCCCAAGCAAGTACTGTACGCACACTTGACTTGACACAGCTCCCTCTGGACTCCGGAGTTTGGCAAGAACTCTTCTTATGAACTTGTCAATTACAAATTATTTGCACAAGAAAACAGAACTGCATTGATGATCTGGGAGTTCTGGAACAAAGGTGAGAAAAGCCTTGCAGATATTGTGCGGGAAGCAAAACAATTCTCGTCCAACCATTTCCATCGATGCGGACTGTTGTGTTTACAGTATTGGCAAGCAATGACAGAGGGTATTAAAAAAATTAATTACCATAACTAATGACCAAAACATTTATGACTGAATTCATTTATGGTCATCATTCAATTAAAGTTGTCTTTTTTATCTAATTAAATAATGAAATGGAATTTAATCTAATTAATTTTATTCATTTACCCCTGCTAAAAATATAATTATTAAACACCTTCTTGTTATTAATATATTTTTTTTGTGCTGGTGAGTTTATATTATTTATAGAACTGTAATATATAGAACCCCCCCAATATAGCACAAAAACCTAAAACATTTCCATCAGGCATGTTAAGTGTGAATTGACATATCAATGTGATGACTGGAGAGATATATGTGATAATTGCACAATCAAAAAGGTGCAACTAACCTTATACTGAGGGATAACTAACACAGGGGAGAAACATCGGAAATTGGACCCAAACTATGTGCCCTTCAATCTAAGACCGGCTGACATTTTACCGAAGAAATAAATAAATAAATCAAACATGTCTCCGTACCAAGGTCAAGACCCACGGTTCAGAGCTCTCTGTCGACTTGCACTGCAGGGAAACAGCTCCTGTCTGCTGGTGAGGAGGAGGGCTAACAACTCGCTAGATCAGGCTTTTCTTTGTCAGAATATTTTGACATGCGGACAGCAGAATGTAGGGGGGCCCCTGTCAGGAAAGAAGCGTTGAAAAGATTCAGGTGTGGTGTCACCGAGCTTTCATTCCTGGAGAAGTTACTGCTGTGAGATGAAGAAAACAGGTCGTCTTGTTTAGTCAGTACAGGGGAAAAACACATACTACAAGGCTCTTCGCTTTCGGGACATACCGTACTTCCTTTAAAAACACGGTATGAAAAACAGTTGTGAGCTAAGCTATGAGAACTATCAGTTTATATGTTGTAATTTTAAGCACCTTCACAGCATGGCACCTGGAACTACACTTTTAAAGAGACCCATTTATAAGAGGCTCATCAATTCATTGAAATACATAAAAATATGAATGTTCTAATATTGCAAAAAATAACTACAAATAACAAAAAAAAACTTTTTAAACAGAATTGATAAACCAAAACCAGACAAAGGTGGTTTGGCTTGCATCGATGGACTGACCTGCGTTTGGTTTATGTTATAATCAGGGACATCGATACTTTCTCAGATGGTAGCCATGACTTTGCCTTTTGGACAGTGGGATTATGGGATGGCCACAGAAGCTTATCTCACAAGACAGATAATCTCCTCTTCCTCAGTTAAGCACTAAATATACCAATCGCATGCAATGTCCCTGGAAGGTGGGATCAGAACTTTCTAGAAAAAAAACTTTAAATCTTTGGATTAAACTGTATATCAAATATTGAGAAGTATAAAAACCCCTGCTAGAATGTAATACTTTCTAGATTTCCCATTTGGAGCATGTCCTTAACAGAACCTGAAACGTGTCAAAAAAGTTTTCGCCTTCGTCATCTTGGAATGTGAAACCAGGCACGTCGGTCCAATATTAACTGCAAAGTAGAAGCCTATCAAAGACCCGGACACTAGTACAGTGCCGTTAAAAAGTATTTGCCCCCTTCCGTCTAATACTGCATATTTGTCACACTGAATGGTTTCAGACCTTTAGACAAAATTGAATATCGACAAAGGGAAACATGAACACATACATTTTAATTTAATTTATGTAATGAAAAAAGTTCAAAAACCCTTCACCCATGTGAAAAAGTAATTGCCCCCTCACTTACTTAATCAAGCGATTTTAATTGATAATTAGATTCAGCTGAATACAATCTTGATTACAACCAGCCCTGTTGAATCTAAACCTCACTCACATTGAATCTTACAGTACTATCCTACTCTCTACAAGCACACTGTGGGCTGATTCCTCTCACCTCTCTTTTCTTCTCCTCTCTCTGGGAAAAGAATGGGGTGAAACTGATGTTAAAATCGACCCCATGCCTAGACTGAAATATGGCAGGTGGTCTTTTTAAAATTTTAGTTTTATGTCTTTTTGCCTCTCCCCATCTGCCACGCATATGCCACATCTGTAACTGACCTGGTTTCAAACTGAACTTTGAAGGGGCGAGGACATTCCGTTTGCTTAATTCACGTTTTCTCAATTTGCCCATTTTCCCATTTTCTCTCCTTTTTCTAGCCTTTCCTGCTGGGTGGAGCTAGGAGTAGAAAAGGGAGCAGGTGAAAGAAAAAAGAGGGGAAAAATAAGTGAGTGGAATAAGCTCTGTGTCATGATCAGAGGAAACTCCAGAAGAGATGAGAAAAGCATTGTTGAAATATGTCATTCTGGAAAGGGTTACAAAGCCATTTTTGAGGCTCTGGGTCTTCACCGAATTGAACTGAGAGCCATTATCTCCAAATGTTCCCAGGAGAATCTTCCCAGGAGTGGCCAACCTGCCAAAATTTCTCAGAGGGCACAGCGACAATTTATCAATTTAATTATCACGTAATCTCACTCAGCACTATTAGGAACAACTGCACACCTACTTATTCATGTGATTATCTAATCAGCCAATCATGTGGCAGCAGTGCGATGCATAAAATCATGCAGATACAGGTCAGGAGATGTTCACGTCAACCATCAGAATGGGGAACAAATGTGATCTCAGTGATTTTGACTGTGGCATGATTTTTGGTGCCAGACGGGCTCACTCGAGTATTTCTGTAACTGTTAATCTCCTGGGATTTTCACACACACCAGTGTTTAGAGTTTGCTCAGAATGATGTGAAAAACAAAAAACATCCAGCAAGTGGAAGTTCTGCAGGCAGAAACGTGTTGTTTATGAGAGAGGTCAGAGGAGAATGGCCAGACTGGTCGAAGCTGACAGTTACGCAAATAACCACGCATTACAACAGTGGTATGCAGAAAAGCATCTTTGTCAAACCTCTAAGTGGATAGGCTACAGCAGCAGCAGAAGACTTAATAAGTCTACAAAATAAGTATAATAAATACCTGCTCACTGAGTGTATGTTAAACATCATACCTTATACTACAATTGCGGGAGACCCTGTCTCCTAAAATGCAATAGATGGCCTTTGATACCTTTTTTTCAATTTTTGGACACCTTTTGATTTAGATACCTTTTCACAGCAGATGAGTATTAGTCATTAATTGCAACTCGCAATGCTACTACTGTACATGAGATGTTAAATACTTGGATGTCTCTCTTTAATCTTCTCAATTTACAACCTGGGACTAAATGGAGCCACCTTCATTATTCAGGGTACTCAATTAGGTTAATGTATAGTTGTAAAATTTCTCCCTGCTCTGTTGACGCAATACTATTTTTATTTGTATCTAATCCACATCAATATCTGCCTGCTCTAACCAATACATTGACAGAACATGGTTTTCTCTGGTTATGAGAAAGTAAAATAATAAAAACATGACCACTACACCACTTGCAGTCCTTCATGTATAAGTTTTGGGGGTTCTTTAAATTTTTTATCAGAATTAAAAACATGGACTTTGCAAGGTTTCTCTCTGTCAGAGGGAAAGGGAGTCCAGAAATAAAGTAGGTGCATTTTTCAGTGATGTCAGTGAGAATTATTTAGATACAGAGAACTGCAAAAAGTGGACGAACATCCAGGGTGATATCATTCAAGAGCTCGATAGCTGGTTTGATGCAATGCTCGAGACTCAAGTAAATTATGGATTAATATTGACTGAATGACCTGTTCTTTACTGGTAACTTTTTACTGATTTCTGAAAGTTTATCCTCTCATGGATTCCTTGGCGAACAGACAAACAACCTGACTTAACGATGCTCTCTGAGTGAATGTTTTTGAAAATGACTGCTTTTTCCCTATTTGGAAAGGTCAACCAGGTTCTTCTGGCCCAGCATATTTCCAGAGCTATGAAATCTTTGACAAGCTCAGTGTCTCCTTCTTCTGTTGATAAATTAATAAGTTGATAAATTGATCATTTGAAGTGAGTGGGAATTGAGTTCCTAAGTTTCAAATAATTGTGTCCAATCAGCTGATTTGCTCATATATTATGAGTGTTTTTGATCTTTTAGATGTTTGTGAGTCTTCCACCCCTCTTTGCCTTTCTCAGAGATGGCTTGAAAAAGTGATTTGAGATGACAGACGCCTGTGTCGGACCCAGGAACAATAAAACACACACCTTGCGTGCTGACAGAGTCTTTTCACCAGTTACTGCAAGCAGCAATTGTCACCAGCAACTTGAGACGTGTCTGGAGTTTTGCGAATTCATCGAGTCTGTCTAAACATTTTTTTTCTCTTTGTTGATGGCTCATGTCACAGTAGCTGACAAATGACGCAAAAGACTTTGATTTGCTGTCTTGGTCTTTTTTCCTTTGCAGTAACTAGGCATCCTCGCTCATAAAATGACTTATACATATACACTGGGATCCAGAATTATTGGCACCCTTAATAAAAATGGAGAGGCTGCATATAATAAACAACATTGATAATGATCTATGTTTCATGTTCAAACATATGGGAAAACATATGTATTTCAATACATCTGCTCTCATGTTTCAATGTTTTTTGTTTAGTAATCAATTTTATTCTGAAGATCAAAGGTGCCAAAATTATTGGTACCCCTAACAATTATTGTAAATAAACTCAAACAAAGAGTCAATTCACCTTTACTTTAATTTAGTTAATCTCAGTCTAAAGGAACTATATTGTGTCATTCCATCTGTTTCACTAGAGCATAAAAAAAGGTAACAAGCATGCAAAATCCCTTTGTCAACCATCAGCATGGGAAAAAACAAATAACTGTCAATTCGGAAGATATAGGTGGTAATTGACCATTGCCAAGTCTGGTAATGGGTACAAAAACATACATAAACGGTTAAACATACCACTCGTCTGATCTACTTATTTAGCAATATCTTGGTTATCGTGACAGGGGCCGGGTCGTGACAGCGATGCCGCGGATTGCAGCCACCCTGACCACCTCATAGTTTGTTCTTGGGTCCCACTCCAGTGATATTTTCATTTAACTTCTATAATTTGAAAATCACAAGGAATTTCTTGGCAATAAATATTTATGCCACACCACACAAATCAGATGCAATTAAACGAATGGGCTTCCTGAAAGGCAGATAATTTCTTCATTCAGCTGATGAACATGTGTTGGGGCTTTTTGAAAAATATATCTTGACTCGAGATTCAATTGACTTTATTTGGCACATGCTCAGTGAAATACTGGACAACTCCACAACAGTTCTTATACAGCTAAAAATACACAGCATCTTAGAACTTCCTCCAGTGAAGATATGTAATTAACCTGGAAAGACATGAACCCATGTACAATTTGAGAGGCATATGTGCCGTGGACTACGTGCTTTGGCTGAATTCCAGTAGCTGTAAGCACAACAAGAAATGAGAGAATTTCTTAGGGAAACAACAGAAAGAGCTTCTCTCGCCACTAACATTACTTTAGCCAGAGAGCAGGCAGTTAAAGCTGAATTACTGAGTTGTTTTTAAAACATTTTTTATGTTTGTTTTGCATGTAAATGGCTGCTGGGAATTATGGGAGACTTCAGTGCAGAGATCCAAGGCTCAGTTTTGAAAAGGCAAAACTGGAAAGGCCCTAACAGATTACCTAAAATTACCTGCATTCATAGAGTCAACATCATAGTATAAATATTGAATAAATCCTTAATTCTGGAAGTTTCTGGAAATGTTGTCCAATTTCACCCTAGGGAGTATGTTTCCAATTTAAGTATCATTTCTAAATCACCTGTGCTCAGATCAGATCATCAGAGATTTGACCAAATATAGTATATTGGATAAGAATATACAGAAAAGAGAACTCAGTCAGTGTATTTACCGGTTGTGAAAATATGGGTGTCCCAATGTACTGCAAGGTCACCTGACTGGGTATTGGGCTACTGCGATTGGCCGGTCCAGCTTGTACGTGTCATGGCATGGTGTACACAAACAGAGTTTTCATGGAGGAATACGGGAGTGATTTTTCTGTGAGAAAGACAGTTAATGCACTCTTACTGCTTCAACATATGGTGAACATGAGCACTCAGTCTAAATTAATAATGAGCTTTGAATTAATTAAAAAGACCAAAAAGCTGACCTTGGTTTAGAGGATATATTTGCCCAATCACACCAGGAAAAATTTGCCTCAAAACAGTCCTAAAACTAATAAACCGTTTTCCTTTTCTGTCCAGTAGGCTACTTGTATTCTTATTATTGTTCTTGACATGTTCATTTTGACTGTTTTGTTTCATTCCATTTCTATAAATATTTGTCTTGTTTAATTGAATAGTATGGAGGGGAGGGGACTATGATGCCATGCACCATAAAGCTAGGTTAGTCTATGACAGCTTGTTATTTCGTTAAAATGAAAGTCCTCATAAAATCTGACTTCAGAGTAATTGACTTCAAACATTTTTATGGTGCTTTGCACGCAAGGATGCCACTGCACATTAAGGTATTCCCTGCACACAGTGATATCATAAAGACCTGACTGTGGTTGCAACTCGCGGACACGTACTCTTTAACATTTTCATAGAGGCGTATCATTTTTCTTCATGCTCATATTGTGTCTAATTGTTTTAAGTGCAGGTCTTTGCTTTACGCAAGGGTTGCTTTATTAGCCTTCCAAAATCATATATTTTTGTGTTGAATTTCCATAATGAATAAAGCCCATAAGACTTAAAGAAAGCCATAACCATAAACCATCGCATGATCCATGTGCCCCTCAGCCTGGGCAAAATAATTTATAATCCGCTCTTAGCGGCAATATGCTAATAAATCCTATGCTAATGCGCTCCTTGCGTTTCGTTACATCTGTGCCATTCAGGATGTGCAGCGGCAATAGGGGGCACAAAGACTTGTCTGATTGATGACTGATGCATCTTTAGCTCAGGCAGAGGCATTGTTCCTGTGTTCATTTATGCAAATGTGTTATTCTCGTCTTTCTGCATACAGTTTGACAAGGACGACTTACCTACGTCCTCTTATTTCCATATCGGTTTTCCGGATGGTGGAAGTGAGTTGTCTCTCTCTCTCTCTCTCTCTCTCTCTCTTTTCCCTCCCTCCACTCCATTTGTGTGTTTGTGTTGGAAAATAGACAGGAAAGTGAAAGATGCAAGGAAATATGCTCTTCGCATACTCAGCAAGTCAGCAAAATCTGCAAAAATACATTGTGCTATTCAAACGTTCTTAAAGGAAATACAAAAAGTAATAACAAAGTATTTGGTTGATCTGTATTCCTTAAAATTTAATTCAGTGATTTTATTCATCCAAGAGACGATTCAGTCATATTCAGGTTGATAGCACAGTAGTACTGAATAGTGAGTACTGAATATATATTCTTAATAATGATCCAAACAGTTTATTTTGATAGGTATATTGTCTGGCCTACTGTATGTCTCTGTCTTATTTCTCATAATGGCTTCCTTGACTCTCATTGGCACAACTCTGGTCCTCATGTTGACAAGCACCAATAACAGCCTCCAAAGGCAATCAAAAGCCTAGAATCAAGACACTTTCTTTTACATTACATTACATTACATTACATTACATTAATGGCATTTGGCAGGCGCTCTTATCCAGAGCGACGTACAACAAAGTGCATACCCATAACCAGGATAAGTGCGCTGAAAGACCCTAGAGGAAGTACAATTTCAACTGCTACCTGTACAACAACGATAAGGACCAGGGCCTATTTGATGTTTAAAGAAAATAAGCAAAAGTGACCAAACTTAACTAGCCAAACACTGCTTACCTAGCCAAACTAAAAATACCAATACACAAAAAAGTTAAATAATAGAAAGACAACAATTAAGGTTCACAGGGAGGTAGGGAGGGACGGGGAGAGGTGCTGCTTGAAGAGGTGCGTCTTCAGTTTGCGCTTGTAGGTGGAAGAGATTCTACAGTTCTGACCTCAACAGGGAGTTTATTCCACCACCGTGGAGCCAGAACAGACAGTAGTCGTGAGCGTGAGGTGGAAGTTTGGAGAGGGGGAGGTGCCAAGCGGCCTGTGGAGGCTGAAAGAAGAGGTCTGGCAGGGGTATAGGGTCTGATGAAGACCCTTAACTGCTTGGAAGGCTAGCACCAATGTTTTGAATTTGATGCGAGCCATGACAGGCAGCCAGTGGAGGGAAGTAAGCAGGGGGGTGACATGTGAGTATTTGGGAAGGTTTAAGACCAGACTGGCTGCTGCATTCTGGATAAGTTGGAGGGGTCTGATGGTGGATCCCTGGGAGGCCAGCCAAGAGGGAATTGCAGTAGTCCAGGCGGGACAGAACCATTGCTTGGACCAGGAGCTGGGTCGAGTAGGGGGTGAGAATGTTGTATAGGAAGAACCTGCATGACCAGGTCACTGCCTCGATGTTCTCGGAGAGGGACAGTCTGCTGTCCATCACATTACATTACATTACATTATTGGCATTTGGCAGACGCTCTTATCCAGAGCGACGTACAACAAGTGCATACCCATAACCAGGGATAAGTTCGCTGAAAGTACAAATTTCAACTGCACCACGCCAAGGTTCCTTGCACTGGGTGATGGCGTAAGTGTGGTATCCCCGAGGGAAATGGAGAGATCCAGATGGGGAGAGTATTAGCTGGATGAATATCATTTCAGTCTTACCTGGGTTGAGCTTTAGATGGTGGTTGTCCATCCAGCTCTGGATGTCACTCAGGCAAGCAGAGATATGGGCTGAAACCTGTGTATCAGATGGTGGGAATGAGATGAAGAGTTGGGTATCGTCCGCATAGCAGTGGTAGGATAGCCCATGTGCAGTGATCACAGGGCCAAGGGAATGAGTGTAAAGAGAAAAAAGAAGCGGCCTAGGACTGAGCCCTGGGGAACTCCTGTGGCAAGGGGGCGAGGTGTCGATATCGTACCAGCCCAGGCAACCTGGAAGGAGTGACCAGCTTTCTTGTACCTGCAGTAATAAGAAACAGCTGAGAAGCCAACTGTCCAATTACTTTTTTCCCCACCCTAAAATGAAAGGACTACTTATAAAACGGTGTGATTCCTACAAGGATCTCCTGATATGGATGTGAATACGCTCATTTTTATTCTTTCATTTCAAATCTAATGTGCTGGAGTATGGAGAAAAAACAACAGGAATTGTGCCACTGTGCAAATACTCACAGACAGCACTGTATATTAAATGGCTCTGGAGTCACTGCATTATGCTGAAATGTTCGTATAAATAAAACCTTATTATGAACAATAATGTGCTTAAAAGTTTAAGTCAGGTGAACTCAATATTTACTGTTTGTATCATTTTGCTATGGCTGCTACATTTGTAAAGAAAAATATATCAAATATTCAGCCTGACATGGCCAAGCTGGATTGTGCAATGTTGCTAAATTTCTGTTATTAGAAACTTTCCCAGTTTAGTCCTTAATTCAATTTTCAATTAGCAGAGCTTAATTCAATTCAGGCGGGTTCATTGGCAATTTATTTTTGTGCATATTAAATACGGCCACCTAATCTAGCAATACGGTTTGCCAGCATTTACATTTTGTCACCTCATCTTGTAATGTATGCTGCTGTATTAATTTCCTGAAAGGCTTCACCCTTTTGGAAAATTAATCATTCTGTGTTCCAGCTGTAAAAGGTGACTAATTAGAAAGCGGGAAGCCCCTGGACACTCTTTTCTCCCGTAGATAGAGTACAAAGTCTGTCAAGGGCAGTCTGGTCCAAACAGCCCCTGATTAATGCCCCTGTCATCTTTTCCCCCTCCTCCTGACAGTAAACATCCTCTGATTATCTATGTCACCGCAGCCCCAACTATTTCTGTATTTCCATTGATTAATTGACACAATCTATGCCAAAGTCTTTTAAATCTGTTCCGGTATAAAGTGGAAAATAAAAAAATACAATTAAAAAAAAAACAAGATTTTTTTGGGGCAGGTTTACTGTAAAATATTAATGCGTCGGTTAAAATGGGTGGACAATAAAAAAGAGGACCTTGAGAGTATTGGCGTTAATATTCAGGTGTCTGCATTTTAATTGAATTCAACACAAAACATAAATAGGTAAGCATCCTGGGAGGATAGGAGGTTATCTAAGTGATTTGGAGGTGCCACCGCAGGCTTTCAGTAGAGAAAGAGAGGTATAATGTGTTTGCTGTCAGACTTATATAAAAATCTGTGCTAGGTTACCTGAGGGAAAAGAACTGGGGCCAGCCATGATGGGTGTGTGTCAGGGGAAAAGCTGGCTAACACTGAACGCTTCAAGAATGTTCTTGAACATTCTGCTCTGAATCCTCTTTGGTGTTCACTTTACTGTGAGTGTGTTCCCTGAGTAATAGTTCGAATACAGGCCTATCTATTGTTCCAAGCAAGTCAGGCCAATAAAATGTCCTGGACATTCTTCCATGTAACATTCTCAGATATGAATTGTGAAATATTTGAAGATACAAATGAGTAATATTTTTAAAATGTAAACATTGAAATTCCAGATTCATTGAACATGGATAACTTGATGTGTATGATTAACTGGAATAATATAATTATGAGATAATTCCTGAAATGACTTCCTGAAAAAGCAGCAACTGGGAATGTTTTAGGAACCAAAAACTGTTAGTTGGAACTGATACCCAAATTAAGGTGTTAGTTATTTTCCAGCTGGCAGTTTCGAGCCCCCCTTTAGATCTATGGTTTGGAACAAAGCACTGACTTCTGGGATGCTTATTGCAATGTTGAAAATAAGGTTGCGTAAATAGGGGTTGTTAATACCTTCCTCTGAAAATTTGTCCTTTGGCTTTCATGAGAAAAGGGCACATCATCTTGTCCTGTGATCTGTCCCCCTCCATGTCAGCGCACCATAATGTTAATGTTACAAAAATTAAAGTAGTAATGATTAGTACTTTTTTGCTTATCCTTTGCATGTAATGACTGCTTGAAGTCTGACACCCATAGACATCCCCAGGTGCTGAGTACCTTCTCTGGTGATGCTCTGGCAGGCCTGCATATATGTCACATGTCCTCAGACGTCAGCGCATATCTGAAAGCAGTGCAGTGTCCCCAGGAATGTTCCGGAAGGCCTAACCACTCCCGGGCTCACCAGCACGACAAGACAGTGCTGTTCTGTGTCTACGTGGGCAACTTGATAGACTTCCCACTGCCCACAACAGACTTCCAAGCCCCCTTAGAGGTGACAATTTCAGTGTCTTTGTTATTCAGAGAAATAAAAATAAAAAAGGGCTTCTTGGCTGGAAAAATTATTCTGTTCACACATCTGCTCCCATCTGACCAAGAGGTTAGAAGAAAGGTGCTTTCTTGCACCTGCTCAGACGTTTGCAATTCCTTTGTGCTGCAAATTAGGGTAAATGGGAGAGTACGACCTTTAATGCACAATAATGTTTTCTTCCCTGTGAGTTCAACCTTTCCATCAGAGGTTAAAGCCAAATTGGGAAACTAACCAAATAATACCAATAATTAATAATTAAATGAAAGGTAGTTTTGCCCCTTTACGAACGGTTTTTACCTTTTGACCTTTAGGGGACCGAAGTGAAGCAAGGAAATACATTACATTACATGACAATCATTTAGCAGACACTCTTATCCAGAGCGACATAAAATAAAATGCAAATCAGAACCAGGGACAAGTGCGTTGAAGACCCTAGAGGAAAGTACTGTTCCAAGTCCTAGAGTGATCACATAGATAAAACTTGAGCCCTTGAAGAGTAAATCAACTTTCCTAATAGCATACCACGGTTGGCAGCTAGAATACCCCGAACACTAAAATAATTAAACAGTACAATTATAACCTATAGCATACACATTACTAATTATAACAGTGAGGTAGGGAATTAGATTTAGGCTAACCAAATCTACCAAATTAGGAAACCTAGACTATTAAATAGACAAATTGTCACCAAGTATTATTTAACATTTAGAGTTTTGTTTATGCACTAACACCGGGACTTGAAACACAACAACAACTAGAGACAACCTTACACTGATGTGTCATACCCCTAAACCATTTCTGTAAAAATATAAGCACATTCACTGTTTCCACTCAGATCATAATTGTAAATCACACTTTTTGCTAAACTTCACACAATTCTCTACTCTTGCCACAATTCTCATGAATGTAATTTCTTGTCTTCACATGGAAAGCACTACTATTCAAAATTCTGAACACAAATTTAGTTATAGGAATCACGGACACCAAGATGTGATAAATGGCAGGCTTTAATCAGAGTTCCACAGAAACAGGTCAAGGGCAACACAGGCCAAGCAGTATTGAAGTCGAGTCCAGGCAAAGTGTCAAGAGTCCAAGCAACCAGAGCAATGAAGAGTAGGCAGGAAGAAGTCTGAAAGCTGGGATTGAAGCTGGCAGATCAAGAAGGAGGGAGCAGGAGAAGAGCAGGGCTGAAGGGCAGGAGACAGGTCAGGGCAGCAGTAGAGCAGGAGCTGGGCTTGGAAGGAGATGGGCGAGGCAGACAGGAGGCAGACAGGAGGGCTGGAGCAGGCCAGGGATGAACACAGGACTCAGAGACAGGAACTCAGAAAACAGGAGCAGGCAGGAGTAACTGCTGCAAGGACAAGCATGAATGCAGGGCACGAGACGATCTGGCACAAGAAAAAGAAACAGGTTGTCCTTAAGTCTGTGCAATTGTCTACTCCCTAATAGCCGCTTGTATTACATGTGTGTAGATGTGAACCCAGTTCTGCGTCTTCGTGCATCCCTTGTTATTGTATGATTGCCCTTTCATGTATCTCACCTGATGTCTATTTGTTAGATCATCCTCACTCCCGTGCCCCACCTAGTTTGTCTTATCCCTCTGTGTATTTAAACCCCAGTCTGAGTATTCACCGTCAGAACGTTGATCAATATTCCAGTGCTGATGGTTAGTAAGCCTGAAATACTTGAGATGCCTGATTATGAGTTTGCCTTGCCCCTTCTGTTTTGTATGCCGCGATTTTTTGTTTTTTATCTGTTTTCAACACTTCTTACACCTAATCCCTTGTACCTTTGCTTTTCTGCTCTCTTGGATTTTTGACCATCAGACTGTATTGTGACTCCCCTCTTGCATCTCGATTTGGCACTGTGTTTTCTGGATAACCTGACTTTTGACCTTGGACTGTAATAAACATTTTTTGGAATTCCATGGTCTGCATTTGGGTTTCTGGTTCTGAACATAACACAGGTAGGCTTATAGCAACACTAATGACGAGACAACGAGAAACATGCAAGGTGATTACAACAGAGGAAACACATATCAGGTGCGGGGGGCATGGAAACATAATCGGGAAACAGGGAAAACATGAAATGGAACATTTAACACAGTGAATACATAGAGCGGGGAGAAAACACAGAAACAAACTATGGGACAGGAACACGATATTCCTATTGAACAGGGGTGCACAACTGGAGGGCCGGTCTGCGAGCTGGTTTTTGTTCCAACCCAATTACCTTCCTTTATTTTTCTGACAGCTATATAAATGATGTTGGTTCACTCATGTGCTTGGGCACAGTGCAATCTTTAGGATACACAAGCAGTCTGCAGCTGGTCCATATGCAAATTACATTATTTAGCTAATTAAATAATTAAGAGGAGAAGTAGGCGTGAAATCCTGGAGCGGCTCAGCTCTTGCTGTGCATCCCTGCTATAGAAGCTGGGATGGGTTGGATATGTCATGCCAGGAGATTCCTTCCAGTGCTTGGCCAGGGAGAACTTCGCCTCTGATGTGGATCTGGTTCTGTGGCCAGGCAGAACCAAAGACAGGATGGTTGTATAGAGAACATCTTGAATACCAACAGTACGTTTTGAAATGTTTAATGAAAACAATTTTTTTTTTAAAACAACTGTAACCCACTGTTGTTTAAGGGGCCGTTTTAAGTGTTCCCAGGTTTGGTGCATCAGTAAAAAACTGTCAAACTTTACTGAAATTTTAAGGCAGCCTGGATCATTTTTTAAGTTTAAACGAGAACAAGTTTTTTTACAATGTAATTATAATACCAAACTAACTTTCTTTCACTGGAAATGCAAACCTTCTTTATAGAAGGTTTTAGCTATTTATAGATGGCTCTGACAGCCAAATATTCTCTCTTGGATCTTCTTGTGTTTTCCTGTATATAAATCTGGGATAATTGTCATTATAATAATCATGCGGAAGATGGGATCAAGTGGTATTTTTTTATTTATTTATTTGTGGATGTGCGATTCCATTGAAAGCAGGATGTTACAATCTAGGTTCCAGCATATTTTGATTTCCTAAAAATATTGATACAGTTTGCAGGCACAAAAAATTATTTCAAATGCTCCAATACAAGTACTATGTGCTGTACTTTAATAGTGAGGGTTCATTAAACCTTTATAAATATTTAATTGATTCAATATATAAAAATATAAATGTGATAGGCCTTCTGACATGCACCATTAATTGCCTGTAATTAATATCTGACCAGGTCAAGCTAGGCCACTTCTTGAAGCTTGACTCATGAGGACAGTACAGTAAAATGAATGACTAACACAAGGAATTTAAAGCGCACATAAAAAATAGCCTTCGCTGAGAAAGAGAGGGTGACCTTCCTTTGAGTTGTTTGTCTACTGCCTGCGACAAACAACTTCACTTAGATCTAGAGGTAAGTGAACAATGCTCAACTTGAAGAGACAAGTAAAATTCACTTCATCGTGCGTCGTCTGCCGATGTTTCTCACAAGCGTGCTTGGGAACGGGACTGGTGTTGCTGCACAGAACTCAGTGGGTGGCGAGGACTCAATGACGACAGTCCTCTGTGATGGCTGCCGTGTTGCGTTTCAGAGGGTTTCGCCGGAGATCCTGTTTGTCTACCTTATGGATTTTCAAAGCCCCCCTGGCACTTGAAAAAAAAGCTGGGTTTTATCCCTGTCATCTGTGGCCACATTCCAAAGAGAGGTCAACACTCAGCCAGCCATAACTCCCAGAGCACCGGCTCATCTGGGGGACCGCTGTCTCACTTCCCCATGCCTGTGGAAGAGGGCTGTGAATGAGCTCATCCTGTCTACAGCCATGGGTTATACACATCACACGTTCACATGCGCACGCGCACACACAGGCGCATACACAGAGACACACACACGCACCCACACAAAGATGCACAGACACACGCACACACGCATACACGCACCCACAAACATACACGCACCCACACACAAACACACACGCAGATACACGCTCACATACACTCACCCGTACGCACACAGATACACGCTCACATACACTCACCCGTACGCACACAGGCACACGCACAGACACGCACGCAGGCGCACACACAGACACACACACACAGACAAAGACGCACAGGCACCCACACACACGCACCCACACACGCACCCACACAAAGATTCACAGACACACACGCACACACACACACACACACACACACAAACATTCATAGACACACAGTTGCCCTTTTTCTTAAGAATGCTCATAATTTAAAAATCTTTCACCTTTGCACCGCATGACAAATATGATTTACTACTAGTCATGTTTAATTACTCACTTGATTTATTCACAGGTTTCACACATTTGATTATTGTTTTCTTTAAAAAAAATTTTTTTAAAACATCTGCTGGAATAAATTCAACAATATGTTACTCTTATCAAGCTCTTACTTCTCGGATTTGTACAAAACTGCTGAATAATTTTTTTGCCTCCACACCACAGTTGTTGCCACCACATGTTCTACGGCAGTCAGAAATTAAAGGTGCCACCCTCATTGAACAGAAAGATTCAAAATAAGCATCCTCAGAATGGAAACAGTTCTATAGCTATCGACAGCTGATCGCAATTGCTTCATGGTGACCCAGTGCTACATCAACTATTACACCCACCGCATGGGTCAACAGTCTTGAGGTTTGCTGTGGACAAATGCTATTCTCAAATGAGTGACAGTGGACGTCTGATATGGTCTTAAAGATAAGCTAAAATGGAAGTTAGAGCAAAACTATACCTGAGTATAACAGATCTTCTGGGTGAATTTTTGAAGAGCTGGGTGTCAATTTGACTTTGACTGATGTCAGATCAGGAGGGAGACATCAAATGAGGATGCGTGCCACTGTGTGAGAAGGATATTGATTGGAGGGGAACGGAAAATTGACAGACATTTGATCGACATACTCGCCCGGTGGTATATGATGACGTAAAATCTCATTTTCCAGGAAGCGGATGGAAAAAAACTTGTGAAACGGTGTGAAAATATCTACTTTAAGACATGATCGGTGGGTTATGAATAATTGACTACATTGAGGAAAAAGTCTTTCAGCATGCATGCTAAAATCTGCAGTTGATGCTCGTTTGGGTTTGTCTCTGTACCCTTTGTGTTGCAAATAAGCCCAATGACAGCGGTGATCTGAGTGACCACTCCCTATGCGAAAAAATATCTAAAATAATATCTCTGCCAGTGCTTTGTGTTGAAAGGATATGAGGGCAAAATGGGCGGATGCAGGAGAAAGGATATGAATCTTTAACTAGGTCAGGGCCTCTCATTGTGGATGGTTGATGCCCTTTACAGCTATTGTTTTCTGTTGTTTTATGCAGTGCATTATTGCTAGGTTCGGCAACAGGAACCCAGATAGTTGGGAAAACATTGAAAAAAAAATTGCTTATTCATCAGTGAAATGTAATGACAAAGCGGCATGTGAATCGCTCAGATGTGTTTCCGGTACGTTCTCCCTGGCGCGCTTTGCGGGTTATGCGTGTTGCTCGTTTTCTTGCTCCTGAACCTTAATATTTAACACGCAATTGGTCTTTAGTCTGTGTTTACTCTTGAAAATGTAGGATTTTTTTTGTTTTGAATATTAGTCTGTATACGAGTGAGGCATTGCATAGACGACACTTAAAAAACTAAAATAATTACAGTGAATGAAAATGACAACAGTGTGGTAACTGTCTTCTGTACACTCCAATTCAAATACATGTATTTTGACACAAAACTGTCATTTTGAATTTTTCATTATTTGGGAGATAACCCCAAATGCTTTATTTAGTGCTGCGCGGGGTGTGGTCACTTTGTGACTCGCTGTGCGCTGAAGTGGGAGGAGGACTGGGGGTGGGTGGGTGTCAGTCAGGATGGAGCAGCCCGTTGCAGTTGCCTAATTTCGGGGCGTGGGTGCATATTGACAGGCTAGCCACAAGCCAATTGATGGTTTTTGTGGATCATATGCTGTCCAATTTGACTTTGATATAGATACCAGAATTAGGAAAAATGCATACTTTGCATTTATTTTTCAGTGTCTTTTTTCATTCCTGTATTTATTTCTATTTTTACTTATGTATGAAGTAAATCTATTATTTATGGCTGTTTTTGCATTGTGGTTGCTGGGATACTGTAGGCTATTTTATTATTTTTCCTACACCCGCCTGTAATGAGAAGAATGACAAGAAATAAAATTTGAACCTTTTGGAATTTTTTTCCTTTTACTTGAATAAAATTATAGCTACTATAAAAGAAAAATAGTACTGGCACAATTTAGGGATAGACATCATGTATGCACAGATTTTAATGATTAATTCAATATTCTTTTAACAATATTGGGTTTTTGGCACAATAAATGTAATAAATGTAATGTCAGCATAAATAAAATTAAGAATGAGCAATTAATAAGCATTTGCGTTGGCTAGTAATCGTTATAAATTCCTATATAAATGAACTTATACCAACAGAATAGAGCAGTCTAATGTAGGCTAACATTTATTCATTTTTTAAAGGAGTTGAGGCAGTGAAGTGCAGCATGTTGGAGAGACGCTAGATCTGTTAGCTGCTAGCCTGTGAACAAGCTGTTCATTTTTCTAAATGATATGCTTTTCATGTTCAGAGGAATAACCCTTTTAAGACACATTTTCATCAGACATAGCAATGCATACCACGATGAATACATTTTGCAAACATAAAAGGAGGCAACGTTTTGATCAAATGATTGGGTTAATGAATAGGCTCCCATCAGGAATGCAGGACACAGCAACCAAGAGCAGACTCAGGATAAGGGGAGAAACAGCAGGCTTTAATAAAGAATGAACAGAGGGCAGGCAGTGGTCGATATCTAGCCAGACAGGGTAATCAAAGGCAATCAGGTGCATAAACCAAGGCAGGCAAAAGTCCAAAAATGGGTAAGCAGTCCAAACGAGCGAAAGTGCAAAACATAATCCAGAAACAAAATACAGAGAAGCCAGGCAGAGGTCAAAGACAGGAAATCCAAAAACAGAACAAAAATACAACAGAATACCACAAAGGTAAAGGAACCAGGAATGCCGAAGCTATACAATAACAGGTAAAGCATCAGATACAGAATAAGACAAATGAGCAACAAGAGCTGAAAAAGGACAGGCTTAAATACAACACTAACAAGCATGCAATGAGCAACAGGTGAAACAAACGACAAGAGACAGGAAGGAAATACATATAAGGAGTGGAGGGCGGAGACACAGGGGAAAACAATGAACAGGCAGGACAGAATGGACTATGGAAAGAGAACAGGGACATTAGACACAAAATGCAAAACATTAAAACATTAAGAAGGGGAGCAAGGAGTGAATATACAGAAAACACAGAAAACACAATGGCAAAATGGTACAGGCTCCTACGGTAATTAGGGTGCAGAACACATGTTTAATTTCTTTCATAATTTTTCCTTAAATTTATCAAAACAATGCTTGTTATATTAAGAATGACAGGTTTCCTAGTAGAACATTTTTCAGAGGGTATGTAAAAAGATCACATCCATACAAGGTACAAAAATATCTTAAAACTGTGGACAAACTGCCTGAAGACTGAGCAAAGCTTCACTTCATGATTTTAATATGCATTCTTTTGGAGCTGGTGATATAAAAGGTCGCTCTCTGCTTGACTGGCTGATGACATCCAGAAACTCCCTCTTCACAAAGCAGAATTGTATATTTCACTATTGTGAACTTGGCTTTGTATTGTATATTTTCTTGGATTAAAATCTTATTTTATACCTCAGTTACTGATGTGTTACTGTTCCTGCTGTGTAATTTCCTGCTGCTCAACACCCATTTACGTCTAGCATCTTCCCTCCGAGACCTAGCTAGTTGCTTTTGATTAGAGTGTCTATCAAATAAATAAATAATATATCCAGCGCTCCTTCCAACCTTTTTTTTTAGGAATATTTTAAATTATGGGTTGCTAAAGAGGACCTTCTCACATACCCCACAGGGCAACAACTGCATATTATCCTGTTTTTGGTTGCAGTGAATGAACAAATGCTGAAAGAATATATGGCAGTAATGGTAATAAAGATATAATATGAAACTTCTCAGATTCATTCAAACATGGACATTAATTTGAATTATGGCCCAATTCTACCTGGCAGAAGCTCACTCTTTGTTTCATGTCATTTATTCAAATTTGGATTTTAATGAACCCATCTGAAGTCAGTACTGATGTCCCAATGATGTCATCATTTCAGAAACTTATTTACCCAATTATGGTCCCCATATTGAACATCCTTTTTTCAGCCAGCAGCAGACATCTCTAAAGAGCATATCAGCTAAATTAATTTCAATACTTTTATGATTTCCTAGCGCTTTCAATATTTGAGCTCATTTGTTTTCGTCTTCTGTACATTGGCCTTGCGCAGTGAAAATAAAAAATGAATATTTCTCAGCCTCATAATGGCTTCCTTTATGACTCAAAAGCCGAGAAACAATAGTCAAATTTACTTATTTCTAAAATGTTCAGCTGCTTAGCCCATCTACTTCAAGGTTCAATGTGCTGTGTGTGCTCTTCTGCATGGCACTGTTTTGGATTGTTTATTGCATTATTCTCTCTAGAGTTGTATTGTGTGTGAAAATTCCAAATTCTAAATTCTGAAATTCAAGAGGTTCAGCTGTTGTTCAGACCAAATGGGGGAAGAAATGGGGAAGAAAGTGACTTTGACCATGTAATGATTGTGAGGGGCCAGCCAGGGTGGTTTCAGTATTTCAGAAACTGCTGATCTCCTGGGATTTTCACATAGTCTCTAGAGTTGTTTGAATGGTGCAAAAAAACAAAAAACATCCAGTGAGCAGAAGTTCTGCGGGCAAAAACATGTTCTTAATGAGAGAAGTCAGAGGAGAATGGCCAGACTGGTCAAAGCTGACAGGAAGGTGACAGTAATGCAAATAACAACACACTACAACAGTGGTATGCAGAAGAGCATCTCTGAACATACAACGCATCATAACTTTCAGTGGATAGGCTACAGCAGCAGAAGACCAGTAAGTCTAAAAAATAAGTCAGATAAATACCTAATAAAGTGCTTAGCGAGTGTCTACACAAAACATACATAACACTTTCATGAATATGGTATTAATGTTTTATAAAGGAGATTTAAACAGATTTTGGTCTTTATGACAACGTACAAGGTTTATGAGCTACACAATGCATGGGTTTAGATAACATGCACTATAACACTTAAAATAACTGAAGTTGTATGCAAATTATTTCAAAAACAGTAATTCCACAATCGTACAGGTTTGATGTACCTGTGTACAAAAGGAAGAATGAAATGAGATCCACATTTAAAGGAAACCTCCCCCCACTCCTCACTCTTTCCTCACCTGCTTCACATTTCCACTCCACCAAAGTTAGACAATAAACCCTGAAGCTGTACGTCTAAAGGATGGGGTGTGTTAATCAACCAAGAAGAGGGTAAAGCTGAGATTTTAAGTGATGCATAGTGGGTGAAGTTCAGCCATGCATATTCAGCCAAACATTCCAGCACATTAATCAAACAATTCCAGTGTCATTTGCTCCTATTTACCTTCTCTGTCTGCTGTACCAGAAAAAAAAACAACAACAAAAAAGAAAAAAGACATTATAAAACGGTTTTATTTGACCAGCCCGCGGTGTGTGGACGGGAATTTATTGCGCAGTTTCTGAAGGAAATCATAAAAAGTGTCATGGACTCTCAGCACAGATGGTGTGCCGCTACAGACGTAAGACTGATTGCGAGGAGGAGAAGTACTGACGCTGACATTTCTCTCTCGGCTTAAAATGAAAAGTGAAAGATGAGCTTCATCACATTAAGCACCCCATCTCTTCATTTCCCCGTCTATCAGAGGGGGAGATAGCATATTTTGTAACAAGCAGTGACATCTTTACATGTTTCAACAGAAATATTCAATGGAAAGTAGTCTGTGTGTGTGTGCGTTTGTGTTTGTGTGTGTGTGTGTGTGTGTGTGTGTCCAACATCTGGCAATGGGTCTGAAGATCAAAACAAGAATAACATTAACAAAGAACAGTGACTATTATTATAATTATCTGCTGCAAGAGTTTTTGAACAAAGGTGACTAATTGAATGCTACGAAGAACAAAAAACATTACATTACAAGTCATTTTAGATAGCTCCCTATTGCTTTCAGTCCCCAGAGTACCATTCCAAAAAGCTTTAAAGCAAATTGAATATGGGACTGGCTATTGCATGCATGAGTAGCTCAGAACCTCTTTTGGTGAAATGGTGAGAATGTTAAAATTCCTGGAAGAATGTTGCTTGTGTTCAGAAGTATGCATCATAATGTACTGATAAATACATATTATTAATTATTATTATTATTATTATTATTATTGATTTCCTTAATGGAGTAAAACAATAACATAATAAGAATCATTTTAAGGTGCAGTTGGTAATCTGGTCTTGGTTATTGCAATAGATACATCAGAAACATCAGAGGATGGTTGATGTAACATTAACTGAAGCTCCTGGTCATATCTGCATGATTGTATGGATTGGCACTGCTGCCACATGATTGGCTGATTAGATAATCGCATGAATAAGTAGGTGTAGAGGTGTTCATAACAGTGTTCAGTGAGTGTATATAAACTCAGTGATCAATTTTGAAAAGTATTTATGACTTTTTAAAAACTTAGACTGTATGTCTTCTTCCATGTTGTGTGTTCAGAGATGCTCTTCTGTAATGTGTGGTTATTTGTGTTACTGCCACCTTCCTGTCAGCTTGGACCAGTCTGGCCCTTCTCCTCTGACCTCTCTCAGGAATAAAGCGTTTTCACCCACACAACCGCTGCTCACTGGATGTTTTTTGTTTCACACCTTTATCTGCAAACTCTGGAGACTGCTGTGCGTGAAAATCCCAGCAGGTCAGCGGTTCCTGACAGGGGTGGAGCGGGCATGGGGGACATCACATCCCACAAAACCACAGATCAGCCACCCCCCCCTCCACTTCTCACAAGCCAGGGCTATTTTTATGACCGCACAGCAGTGCTCAGAGCTCCTCTCCGGCACCTTTCCCACTCAGTCAGAAAGTGAACATCGCAAACAGTGGCCACTACCAATAAACTATTATGATCCTTCATGGAGTCTCCAAAGCTGCACAACACATAGTCTTTCTCATAAACTTGCTACCCGTCTCAGTTCTGAAAATGATGGGCCCTGGTTTCTGAGATACCCAAACCACCCCGTCTTAGATCACATTTCCCCCCACTTTTTACATTTCAAGCCCATGAAATTTGGTCTGATGAAGAACTTAACCTGTTGTCTGCATCGAGTTGCTGCCACATGACAAAGAAAAGCTGGTGAATTGTGGTTCCACATTTGTGGATCGATCGCTATTTGTGTGCATGGATTGCGTAAGAACTGTGGATGGAAAGTCTCAAAAGAAAAAAAAAGAAAAAGGAAACTGAGTGCATGTGTGTCATTTGACCCAAACATTCAAATTCTACACTTCACATACCAATTTTATTGCAAAAAACACAAATTTTGATACACATTTTTGCTCTTCATATACAGATATGTATGCATTTGTATAAATCAGAAGACACAAGTAGAGAGATATTTGTGTGTGGATATATGACACATTTCTGACACGTCTCTTATTTGTGGATCATGTTACACGCATTTGTGAATAACATTGAGACTAACCTCTCTCCACAGTCGGGGGCTCGTTTCATTTTAAATGGGTGAGAAATGCGTCCTCCCTTGGGTTAGATATTTGCATTAACGAGCTGGTGTCTAGGGTCTACGAATAAAGTGTGTCACCAGCGCCACCCTGTATTAGACTAACAGACCCATTCTGAAATACTGCACGTGCTGCCAGAGGTTTCGCTGACTGCATGACCTGAGATAATGTATTTCTCCAAGGCTTTTAGGTTCCTCAGACAGGGGAGGCTACTCCCCCTGTCTGTGCGGGGAGCGTCTGTTCGGGGTGACCCAGTTTGGATGGACACTGACAGAAGAACATGGTGTGTGGGGAGGAGGTTTTGGTTTGGGGGGGGGGGCTAGCAGGCGTGGGGAGGTGGGGGGATGGGGGTGCAGTGCAGGCGCAGCGCGTGAAAATGGTGTCGCCACATGATTTATGTTAATAGCCTCTGCTAATCTAGTAGATGGAAGTAATAAAGAAAAGTGCTAATCGATAAATTCCATTTTTGAGACTCCGTTTCTATTACCTCTTCTTCAAGATGGAAGCTCCTTTCCTGGCGTTTGACAGATGTGTTTAAATATTTATCAGCCTCGCGCGAACGTTCATGGAGGGGGCGCCGCGCGTTACCTTGAGGGAGGAGAGAGAGAATTGAAAAGACTTGAACTGTGCGAGAACAACAGGAAACCCGGCCGCGCTGTCCTGGGCCCGTTAACGGTCCGAGGCTGCCAGAAATCCCGGTCCAGATATTCCGGCTCCCCGTATTTGTCCTGCTGCTCGCTGTAGGCTGCGCGGAACAGGTTCTACCACTTTGAATAGTCAGGGGGCTGCCATGCAGTTGGTCATCAATCTTGTTCGCACTCTGAAGTGATGTGTTTTTTCCTGTTGTGCCACCCTCTCTGCGTTTACTAACTCCCCTAACCCTTCAGTGGCTTTCGCTGTCCAACTGCAGGAGCATGGATATGCACTCACCGAGCACTTTATTAGGACTTATTTCTTAGACTTCTACTGCTGTAGCCTGTCCACTTAGAGTTGTGATGCACTGTGTGTTCAGAGATGCTCTTCTGCATTCCACTGTTACTGCATACATGTGTGGTTATTTGCCTTACTGTCACTGTCCTGTCAGCTTTGACCAGTCTGCCCATTCTCTTCATCAAAATTAACATTAGCATCTCTCATTAACAAGGCGTTTCTGTCTTCAGAACTGCTGCTCACTGGATTTGTTTTAGTTTTTTGAACCATTCTTTGCAGACTTTAGAGACGAGTGTGTGTGAAAATCCCAGGACATCAGCAGTTTCTGAGAACCACCTGTCTGCCACCTACAGTCATTCCAAGTCACTTAGATCACATTTTTCCCTCATTCTGATGGTTGATGTGAACATTAACTGAAGCTCCTGACCCGTATCTACATGACTGCACTGCTGCCACACAATTGGCTGATTAGATAATCACATCAATAAGTAGATAAAGTAATAAAGTAAACATTTTCCTAATAAAGTGCTTGGTGAGTGTACAGTGAAGTTTGATTCCCACACTTCAGTTGCTGTCCGTGCTAATTCCACAAATCTCCTAATCAGTTATAACTGACAGTTATAATTCATTAACTAATATACAACAATGACAATTTGTTTTGGAGTAGATTAAACTGAAATTTAATTAGTTTTCTTCCCACCCCAGAAAACAAATAAGCTACCTTAGCTACCTTAATTAAGTAACCTTAATTGTGTTACACAGCCCTTTCGACAATTTATTAAAAGTCATTTCAGTATTTTTTATTTTAAAAATGATTTGTTTCAGATTTTTCCACATTTTCCACAATTGTACCCTATCTATTCCAATCTCCCATGTTGCTGGGGACACACTGCAACGCCCTCGTCCTTCGACCGCCTGGGAGGATCAGGATATTAGAGAGCAAGAGAACAATTCTACAAGCCGCATCGTCTCGAGTTCCTGCGAGTGCAATCAGCAATCAGGGCTCTGCTCTCCTACGTCGAATACGGCGATCCTAAATCCAACCCCCAACCCACAGAGCGGCGAGCCAACTATACCCCCCCCACGTGTGCCAACCTCAGCTTTGGAGGGACCGGGGATCGAACCGGTCCTGCCCCGGGGTTCGGGGATCAAACCCCAGTCCTCGGTGCGCAACTGCAACAAACTGCTTTAGCCGTGCGTCCCCACGCCACCAATTTCTGTATTTAGGTCAATGTAAAATAAATGTAAAACATTTTCATGCAGTATTTGTACTTTTTAGCATTCATTATTTTCTGATTAGGATGCATTAAAATGATTTAGCTGAACTTAATAGAAAAAGCTGAGGTGTGCTGCTGAGCCTCTTGCTGTACGTAGCTGAGGTTCCCTGGAATAATTTGTTTCTTGCGCTCTTAACACATCTTTTAGCACCTGACGTAAGTGGGTGGGAATTGCAAGGCCGGGGCTGAGAAACTTATACTAAAGTGTGATCTTTTTCTTTTTTTACACAGAAAAATACTTCAACCGCATGTTTTTTTTTTTAATCAGCACATAAAATCCACTAAAATGTAGTTTTAAATTTAAGTCTCAGGGACATACAGCATGGTTTGTACACATTACTGAGGCCATTGTGTCAATACTGAGCTTGACACGTTCCTTCCATCTGCTCCTTGTTATCTGTGTTTACATTAATTATCTTCACTGTTTACATGATTCATAGTTCACATTAATTACACTCGCTGCTTATGTGATTTATAGTCATACCCTGTAATCACTGTGCAAACAGTGGCCCATGAGAGGTAATGCATTCACCGGGATGAAAAAAAATAATACAATAACTTTTCCAAATTTTAGCTGTGGTGCTATGCATATATAATTGTAGCTGTGCTTTTGGCAATGTTGCAGAGTTTATGAGAATAATTCCAGCAGGACCATTCGGGTAATACTCTATTATGTGTTGGATTGTGGGACTTTTATTTAGAAGAGAGAGAGCTCCCCTGAGGAAGATGGAACAGGGGTCCAAAAGAGGAGCCAGTTAGAGACTCTTCGGCTTGGAACGAGTTCTGTTTTGCCTGCCATATTCGGGTAAGTAAACATTATTTGATCCAGTTGTAGCTCGATTAATGGTCTAATTATTGACAATAAAAACCCCCAAAACCCTGAGGCCCATCGGAAACCCAAGAAACAACCAAACCCAACCAGAAATGAAGGGTTACACAATAAACAATCCCGGAATGCTCCCCTAAGGCACACTAGATTGATCCAGAAGACTGGTCTGGAGAGGGGGGCCTCCTTTCCCTCGAATTCGAGCAGATGGCGGTGTTCTGGTTCCGGTACATCCTGTTGTCCAGGTGGATGCTTCAGGGACCAATGGCGTCGCCTCCCGCCAGCCCTGGGTAAACATTTTAAATGCCACTCACAGATGTCCCGCCCTCACTCTCCGTCCCGACCGCCCAAGGGGAACGTTTCCTGCCTCTGCCTTCCCTTGCCTTCAAATAGGCTTTTAATTGCATTTTAATAGCTAATTTACAATCTCATTCATCAATCCCGCCCAAACGTACCGACGAATCTGGTTCTGCTTGCGCTCTCAGAAGCCTCCACAACCCCGCCAGAACACAGGCGCGTGGTTTTTCATATTATCTTTGATTTTTTAAAATCCTATTTCAGGAGTTTGTGAGAACAAAGACAGTTTCATCACAGAGAATTTTTGCACAAAAGCAGTGGAAAAGACCTGGGCTCATCAGTACACAGGCTCTGTTCTTCTTAAAAGAATGGGTAACACCTCACAATAAGGTCACATGAATTGGCATTAACTAACGCCGTTGTTAACATGAATTAATGAGGAACAAATACATTAAGTAAGCATGAAATTCACTTTTATTAAGTATTTCTTAACTCTAACTAACTAACTAATGTATTAGCTACATGAAGATTTGTACATTAGCAAACCATAGGATACATGTACAAATAGTTAAGCATTTACAGGTACATTCACTGGCTTTCTCATTCCAATATGAACTAATGTAGTCGTTAACATGTATTCATGATGTACAAATACATAAACAAAGCTGAACAGCTTAAACATTTTAGTGGTTAGACAATGAACAACTACATTAGTTCATGCCAATTCATGTAGTCTTATTGTTACCAAAGAATGTGTTTGCTGCATGGGGTTTTCGTTCAGAAGGACAAACCCTTCCGTAGTGACGTGTCCAGCTGGTTGCGGCTGATTGTTTTTTATACTCTGAGCCTCTCAGTTCTGTTGGAGCCTGCTTTCCTCATAGTCAGGCTCAGCGTCTCTCTATCGACAGGCCGCTCGAGAGGAAGCTGGGGTGTGTCGCATGCAGTATGCACGACGTGAGACCCTGCTTCTCCCCCTGGGACCCTGCCCGTGACAGCCCGGATGGCCATTTTCGGATGGATAACCCTGAATCAATTATAAAAGTGTTCGCCCGCACAGCGTGCGTGGTAGCTGCTTTCAGAGGGCCCGGGCCCCTGGTGCACTCTGGGCCACGGAGCTCCTGTCAGGGGCACACAGCCGGTGCCAGGGGGGGCGCTTGCGGCACTGTGTTCCTCGGGTGCCAGGTCAGCCGGAATAATCTGGCGCTCTGGGGAGGGGGCGCCAGGTTCGCCACACTCTGCCTTAATTAACCAGGAGTCCTCTGGGCCGCCCTAGCGTGCAGGAACGTGTATGCACACGCACACACACGCACACGCACACGCATACACACACACTCACACACACACATACACACACTCACTCACTCACACACACACACACACTCACACACACTCACTCACTCACACACTCACACACACACTCACACACACTCACACACACTCACACACACACTCACACACTCACACACACACACTCACACACTCACACACACACACTCACACACTCACACACACACACACACTCACACACACATATACACACACTCACTCACTCACACACACACACACTCACACAAACTCACACACACACTCACACAAACTCACACACACTCACACACACACTCACACACTCACTCACTCACACACGCACAGTCATCCTTTGTCTCGCTTTTTTTTCCACACTCGCACTTCAAACGTGCGCGGTTAGCTTTACCTCAGAGAACGTTCCTAGAGATGATTAAGATGGCTGCCAAGCTGGGGATTTTCCTTTTTCCTTAATAACAATCAACAACTCCGACAAGCGCGTACCGCGCATCGCTAATGCGAGGCAGACAATAAAGCTTTTCATTTCCTCAACCTTGAGCGGATGCTTCCCCCCTGGCATAATCGCGCTGCAATGCGCTTCCCCTCGCACGTAGTGTAAGCCTCCTGATCATCACAGGCCTGAGTGGAGCCTCAGGAATGTGTAATACCAAACTGATAATATCAGCTGGCTGGCTTGTGCTACAGATTTTAAACACACCCTGTGGTCTGGGTTCAGATTTTGAGAGACTGGCTGGCAGACGAATGGGGCTGTAGCGTGGCCTCGCCCGTGGAGAGAGTGTGTCAGGGAGCCACCGGGTCACGGAGCAAACGAGAAGCGGCAGCTGGCCGCCCATGGTTAGGAGGCAGCGAGCGTCTGTCTGCGCCCTCCCTAAATGAGCGAAGGCGCCGGACGCCATTTTGAATGCAAACGATCTTCCGGAATGAGTTCCGGCTGACATTCTAGGAAACGAGAACTGGAGCCGTTCTTGGAAAGCCACCGTGAAGAAAAGAAAGAAAACACATTCATGAAAAAATTTTTTTTGATTGTAAGTGTTCCTGGGGTTTATAGGTACACCCGTTAAGGAAATGTCATATGGAAAGTGCTGTCGAACGAAGTGCCCGTAAAGGTTGATATACACAGTGTCTGGAGAAAGAGGCTCCTGAAGACATTGGTGTTCGCAGAGACCTTGTGGAAGCCCCTTCCATTAGTGCCCTTGTACTAATAAGTGCATACAGATGCGTGGGGGTAGTTCTCTCTTTTAAAAAAGTAGTCCCTGTCAGCTGAGCACTGACCAGGGCTGCAGGCAGTTAAAGGTGCCGTTTTCATGCAGTGAACTGATTGATTGGGGGTCCAGGTGGAGGGAATCACCAAGAAATTGTGCCAAAGTTTTCTCTCAGTGAGTTTATCACATCCACCCCGTCTAAAAAAATAGGCTCATTTTATGTTGGAGAGTACCTTTGAGCTTCTGTGCAAGACAGAAAACCCATTCCACCTGTCATACACCAAACCTGGACTGGCAGAAACAATGATATGAGCTATTATATCCAGCAAATATCATGATGACCTTGGCTAAAATACAAATAACAGAGGGCACTTTGTCTGTCTTGCTTTGTCCTTCAAAATGGTCAAAATGGTTCATTCGTACCAGACCACAATAAGATGCTAACGCAATTCAATACTCCCAGCATTTATTAAGTGAACATTATCCACACAAGTGGAATGCTACTATAAATGCCAGAAATGTGTGTCACATTCATTTGTGCATAAAGACTAAAACAGACTGGGGTGATATTAACCACCTGCATTCTGCACATAGTATCTCGTCTTCTGTGGTGAGACCTGTGGCTTTGCTATGCTGGCACTTGTTTGTAAAAAATCCAATCTTACCCCCCCCCCCCCGCCATATCCCACGCACCCCTACTCTGCCTCATATTGCCTGCACATGCCCGTACACACAAAATGAAATTAGCCCTCTCACACTTACTCTTTCAATTTAAAGGGACTCACCCGATGAATCCTGATGAAACCAGATGAAATTCCAAACAGATAGGTTTCTCCTCTTGAAAATAATTTAAGAAAGAAAGAAGGTGCCCACGCCTCTCTCTCGAGCACTTCAGTGCAATCAAACGATCTCTGCCGCCACTGCTTCTGTGGGTGTTTATGTATATATTTATTCAGCACTTCAGAGTGAATTCTAAGAGTAGATCACGGCGCCTTCCATTAACTTGTCAACCTGAAACTCGTGTTTTCGGTTAGGGCATGTTTACAGTCTTTTGAATAACCCACTGCGACTGCACCGCAAACACTGTCGTGACGCTAATCAGAGGCGGGATAGTAAGTGCTACATCTTGGTATTTTAAGAGTAGGATGAAATCCGACTGAATAAGAAGGCAGCAGAAGTCAGGGGCCGGGATGAACTTCGATCCTGGCGTGTTCTGTCCCATTCTGTGGAAAACCTTTAGCCAGAATTTATTAAACTGCTTTAGCGTGTGTCTGGTGCCTGAAGGCTTCATGAGGGAATGGACTTTCTAGATCGGTGGTTCTCAACAGCGGGGCCAGGGCCCAAAAGGGGGCCACAGGGGGCGGCCAGGGGGGCCCTGAGATGATTGTAAATTATTAAACAATTCAGTCACAAAACATCAAGATAGCAGTCGTTACTCAGCTAAATAACACAAAGCAAGCAATTCATACTACGTTAAATATAAGGTAAGACTTTACAATAAGGCTACATGAACTGGCATAAACTGATGTGATTGTTCACTAACTACTGAGACGTTAATCCGCACAGCTTTGTTTATTTATTTGTACATACTTAATTCATGTTAATAACTACATTGGATAATGCAAATTCATATTGGAATAAAAAAAAAAAACACAGTTAATGTATTTGTTAATGGTTAATTATTTGTAAGTTTATCCTATGGTTTGAGAATGTAGAAATATTCTTTTTTTATTCAAATGTTTTTTATTTCAAAAAATACATTTAGACACAAAGGATTTAACAGTTTCTTCCCCTCTTAAAGCATGTATAAATATTCATGGAACTAATACATTATTTATGTTTATTAATATATTTATATGTTAATTAAATCATGTTAACAACTGTAGTTTGGTGGTGGGTCAGTAATGTTTTGGGGCTGTTTTAATTCCAGAGGACCTGGTGCATTAAAATCAATGGCTTAGTGGATTCCACCAAGTCCTGTATCAGGCAATTTGGACTGACAATGTCGTTGCCTCTACCACAAGGCTGAGACTCGGTTGCTGGTGGACTTTCCAGCAAGACAATGACCCAAAGTATACCTGAAAATCCATACAGAAATGGTTCACTTGTTTTTTATTTAAAAAAATAAATTATACACTTATAGCATGTATAAATATTCATGTAACTAATACATTAGTTAGTAGTTTCCAGATCCATTAACTAATGAAAAATGAATATCATGGTTATTAATGTATTTGTACGTCAATTCATTAATATTAACAACTATAGTTAATGCCAATTAATTGACTGAGTGTAAAGTGTGACCAGATAGAATAACCTTTTTACATTATGGGAGATGTGATGCTAATTTTGTATGTTTGCAGGTTGTCAATGAAATGATGAGAGGTTTTTTTACAGCACTTTTATGCTTGGATGTGGTTAAATGGAATAATCTTGGTTATATGACCTGACAGTTGACAAATCTGGAAGAAAAGTGTGGGCAAAACCCGAAAGCTTCCACAGTCTTTTGTTTTGTGCTGAGCAGCGTAATCCCTGGAAGTGGATTTGGAAAACGGTACATTAAGGGCAAACATTAAGAGCCAACCTGTGCATTATTTATGGGCGGTATATGGAAAGGCAGACATCTGCTCATCATTAAAAAATAAGTAGGCATGGGTACTGTTTCTCTGGAGACAGGACAGGAAGGTGGGTCTTTTCTTGGAAGCCTACGTGCTAATACGCTACATGCCAATACCTGGAGACAGGTCTTCTCTTGGAAGGCTACATGCTAATATGCTACGTGCTCACTGGAGCAGACCTGGATTCAAATGGCTATTGTTTTGGATTCAAATACTCCACGCTCTATTGATCTTGCATGGTGCACTTGAGCCTGCAAGGAGGAGGATATGGGCAAGTTTAGGATTTTTTTTTTGAGCAGGGAGAAGCCCCAGAAGAGCTCATCTGCCTTCATAAGAATTAGAAAAACCGTATCATTAGTAGCCTAAGACGGCGGTCGATTCCACTAGACGTAAGCAGAAGAAACTTTCAGTAAACAAGACTCAGAAAGCAACTTGACGTACAGTCAAAATAAATAAAGCATTCAACCTTACATTACTTTTGCAAGGCACGGGCTTTGGGCCCGTGCACAAGGGCTGGTTTTAATTTGGCTCCGAACAACACTTCAACTGACAGGTGGCTTGGAGAGAAGAGGGGAAATGCAGAGAGGGTAATTAGGTCTCTAGTGCAGCCTCAGCCCCTTCAGTGCAGCTGACAGTAACTGAGGGACGTGCGAGGAGCCTCATCGGGAAACACAGGGTAAGGTGGAAAATGATGATGCGAGCACCGCCATTACGTGCCTTGGAGGAAACAGAGGCGCGGCACTCAGCTCCAATGAAGTTCTCTGCATCCAAATAAATGGAGGCTGAAAGCACTTTGATGAAGCATTCTTCCTCTCTAACAGCCTTTCGCCCTGCCCGTCTCTCCCCATTCCGCTGCGCTTTCGGGAACGGGCGGTAATGCTGCCTGGCTCGTCCCGCAGCCCAGATGTCACTCCGTCGATTTGGGAGAGAGCAGGCAAGATGTCGTTCCCTTCCGAGTGCTTTCCGCTGACTTAGCTGTGCGGGCGTTGTGGCGGAGGCCAACACCACTTACGTACTATACACCATGGTTCACATAGCTAGCTACTACCTCAATTCATACTATATTCTCTGTTGTGTTTTCATGTTATTTAGTGTCCTTTATTTTATAACGTCATTTGGTGACTGCTGTGAATGTATCACCACTGTTTCATGTTTTTATTGTTTCTTTAGTATTGCTGACAAGACATGTTTCCCTAGTAGGGACAATAAAGTTACTTCAGTGACATTGTGAGGACATTTTGTGTTTGCTGCATGCCAGTTCTTATGCAACCATACTGAGCAGTACTGAATCTCACCCTCCCTAGGTGATACTGTGGCTAGTTGAAGTATTGGCCTCCTTGGTACTGGCATTTGTGGCATTCAGCAGGCAAGGGATCTTGAGAAGACAATCATTTTCATGAGACAGATCTCGTAAGAGAAATATGCATTCATAGGCCTAGGTGTTAAGTGGTCTTATCCCTGCTCACATTAAAGAGGAACAGTTAGATTACATTACAGTCATTCAGCAGATGCTCTTATCCAGAGCCACGTTAAATAAAATGCAAATCAGAACCAGGGACAAGTGCATTGAAGACCCTAGAGGAAAGTACAGTTCCAAGTCCTACAGTCATCACATAGATAAAACTTGAACCCTTGAAGAGTAAGTCAACATTCCAAATAGCATACCACGGTTGGCAGCTAGAATACCCCAAATACTAAAATAATTATACATAAGTGCAATTATAACCTGACCTAGTGTAGCCTAGTTCATATGGCTACACTTTTTAACTGAAAAATCCTGTGAATTCCACCTTAATCACCCAACAGCCTAGCCCCCACTCCACACATTATAAGTGGAGCTGGTCTGTGCCTTGGTGAAATCCATTGAACCATTGATTTTAACCAGTGCCCCTGGAGCAGGGCTGTGCATTTAACATAACTAATGTATTAGTTACAGAACATATGAATTATGCTCTCTCTGTTTCAGTGCCAAACATGCCGATGCTGTATCTGACCAAAACATTCGATTTACGTCTCATTTTGTCATTTAAAGTATAATTGAACGAAGGTGCCGTGATCAGATGAGACCAAATTGAACATTTTGGTCAGATACAGCATATTTGGTGTCGAAACAGAGGCGCATAAAAGGATGCACGTCATACCCATGGTTAAATTTGGTGGTGGGTCAGTGATGTTTTCATCAATTGTTTAATGGATTCCACCAAGTACTGTATCAGGAAATTTGGGCTGACAAGCTGGTTGCCTCTACCACAAGACTTGACTGTTGGTGGATGTTCCAGCAAGACAATGACACAAAGCATACCTCAGAATCGACACAGAAATGGTGGCAACAAAATCTATGTTCTGCAGTGGTTATCTCACACACTGGACCTCACTCCAATAGAGAACATGTGGGCTGTTGATAAGCCCAAACCCAAGATCTGCATAGAGTAATGGGCCCAAAACCCTCCAAATGTGTTCATTAACCTTATCAACCATTACTCCATGCTGTTATCCTTGCTAAAGGTGGATGCACCCAGTAATAAACAATTATGGAACCTTGATTTCATTAAAACAATAATGAAGTACACTATGTTTCCCATGTTTAGCATTTTGAGTTTATCTTAGTAATCATGTTGTCAAGTAGTTTTTCTGCATTGCCAGTCAGCGGTGCCAATAATTCTGGAGCCTACTGTATATGGTGAACCATTTATTTAACATAATTCCATGGGATGTTCAAAGGTAAGTTGATTAATTTTATGCATTATGCTTAGTGATGCCTTACACTGATACTGTCACACATTAATGCAAATTCTTATCTCAGCTCAGTATTCATTTACAAGAGAGCAGCAAGAAGTTATAACAGGGCTTGAAACACAATCTGTTAGTGTTATCTATCACAAACATGGGGCAGTAAATGTATTTCACAATTACACGAAATGTCATTTCGGATGTCACAGAGTCCCATAAATGTGGTTACAGACAAAACTCATTTTTATTCTTTCGCATCGCGTTATGTATTCATATTTCTTCTTCTTCACTTTGCTACATGATAGAAAAAAGTGTAACTCGTTAATTTTCAGACATTGCATGGGAGCATTAGTGATCATTCTTTCAAATACAAATTTGTGTTAAAGTGACATTCACACCTAATTTCTCTAACGAAACTGAGATTCACACTCTGGATTCGCATGTCAGAAAGGCAGAGAAACATTTCTTAGAATGATTTATAATCTGTTTGATATGAGCCTAAATCCTGAAATTACTTTGGTGTTTCTCTGACACCTGCTTAAAAAAGATATCATGGGTATATGAGAGGAATGAATTCAGTGCAAAATCGTCGCGTTTAAGTTGTCCATTTAACTAATGGGCCTATGTCAAGCCTTCCAGAATAGCGCTAATGTGCCTCACGTCGCGCGTGCCACCGTTTAACTCCGAAAATGAGCCATATCTCCATTTTGTTTTCCTCCACCTCTTCAGACTCGACATTCGGCAGACAAAATCACCCCATCACCTTTAACCAACCCCCCTCTCTGATTTGTGAGGCGATGTCACTCATGTGATAGTCAAATGCCACGCATACATAACGAGACAGGGAAACCTTTAAGCAAATATCATGAATCTACCCGTCTATTATTTTTCATTTAAAAGCATACATTCATTCTGTAGAACCGAATTTCAGACAAGCAGAGAGAATTCAAAGGGCTCTGGTTATGTATGCCGCGTTTGTTTGTATAAATTTAGCTGGCGCTCGGAGTCGGGGGAAGGGAGCGCATCTGGCGGCGAAGATGAGGTCGTAGACCTCCATACTCCTCTTCTTCGCGCCTTCCTCACCTGGGATGGTGTGAGCGAGAAAAAATAAGAAAGTAAAGAAAAATCTGAGAAAAGATGTGCAGGGTTGGAGACAGATGCTAGATACACATCCCGCCAGGGGTTTGAGTCTCATGGACATTTTTATACCTGTAAAAAAACAGTTTAGCAAGTTCTGGTACAAAGCTTACGGGGTCGTCTAAAAATATCACCCCCAGATATTCATTTTAAAGTAAAAAAAATAATGGCCTGCATTCAATCAATATTAGTTCCAAACTTTGACTAACGAGTGTTGGCTTTGTCCCTACTAACACATTTTTGGCGAAGTTTGGTGATTGCTCAAATTAACTTGCCAAACTGTTCATCAAGAAAAAAAAAGACTTATGTTCTCAATTCCTCTTTCCTTTCATCTTCTTCCAACAAATGCACCTTTCCTGCTGGATACATGCCAGTCATTTAAGCATAAAGTCATGTTTAAGGCCTCTAGCATTCCTCTTTTCTGGCCAAATGCCAGCATTGTCCTTTCCTCTGACCTTCTAGATACTGTATGTTTCCGTTTTTATCATACAGTGTTCCTCTTCTAACCCAGATAAAATCGATTATCGCTTCATGTGCCAAGATAAGGTAAAATTAGTAGTGTTTTTTTAAAGTCAAAACCCTCAATGCAATGTAATGTTATTATGTGTACTTTCATCTCCTTTTATGGGTAGTGATATATGTTCTGTCATATCTTTTAAAATAGCCCTTTTCTGAGCACTGAAAAATAAGCCCTTTCTTTTGTTCGTCATAAATGTTCCATTTTCTAGGGCAATGTGTTCATCTTCCCGTCTAACAAGGGAAGAAGTGAAAGGGTTGTATCAAAATGATAAATGTTACCACAGTCTGCCACTTTCTACATGAGATACTAGGTGAAAAATTCAGCACATTGACTGTGAAGTGCAAAGCAACACACAATTCAAGTGCCTGTAAATTAAGTGTGAAACGGCACACAATTAAAGGCTAAATGTCGACACAGCCAACATCAGCAACTCCCAGACTCAGTCCTGGAGTGCCACTGTGCATGCTGGTTTTTCGTTCTGACCACAATTGCAATCCATGAATCTTAACAAGCTGTTATTTTTTATTAATTAGGTGCTTTTCATGTTTAAAGTGATTACTTAAACCATTTTGTCAGATAGCTATGCACACCATAAACAATGATATTTCAGTGGTCATAATGTGCTTAATGAAAATATTTTGTGAAAACTAAAGGTCAATTGTTTAACTGATCAAATTAAAGTGAATCAGTAGACTCCTAATTGGTGAAAATGTGTTGACACCTCGCCACTAAAGCTAACCATTTGGAAGATAATGAAGAATTCTAAGGTAAAGCAAGTGATAACAAGGCAAACCTGTCTTGCGTTGATTTTGTTAATTACAAAGGAAATTTCAACTACCAAATTATGTTAAACTAGTCTTTTACAGTCTCTGTAATTGTTTACAAGACGGTGCAATAAGCACTATATGAACATGGTAATTTTACTCTTCATGCCATTGCAAAGCTGTTCCTGGCATAATGTGGCTTCAGGTCATCTTAAGATGAAAAGCACCCAATTAATGAAGATGAACGGCTTGTTAAAATGATTCCATGGCGATTGGGGTTGGAACAAAAATCAGCATACTCAAAAAAGCAGGGTACTCCAGGACCCAGTTTGGGAACCACAGGTCGACTGCTCAATGAACATGACTCTGTGCTTGTCGTGTTTGTGGTTTCACTGAAGCTGTCAATTCCACTGATCTTAGTCTTCTCATCTATCCTCTCAGACCCCTTAGTCTCAAAGGACACACATTCACAGAAAATATCTGAACATTTCAATATGCTGTCCTTACCCACATCATGATACCCACGTCCCCACTAATCCCATTGTGCTCACAAACTGTCATTCCTCTCTCTCATGCACATGGACACACACACACACACTTTACCTTTTAGAAATGCATGACACTTTAACCAGTGAAATACAGACCACGGAATTCCAAAAATGTTGTCTATTACAGTCCAAGGTCAAAAGCCAGGTAATCCAGAAACGCAGTGTCAAATCGAGTTGCGAAAGAGTAGTCACAATACAGTCCGAAGGCCAAAACTCCAAGAGGGCAGAAAAGCAAAGGTACAAAGGAATAGGCGTAAGGAGAGACGTAAGCAAAGCAGAGACCAAAAACCAAAAAATCACAGCAAACAAAACCGAAGGGGCAAGGCAAACTTGTGATCAGGCAAAGGGTGTCTCAGGAATTTCAAGTATTACAGGCTTACTAACAATCAGTACTGAAATATTGATCAACGTTCTGACGAATACTCAGACTGGGGTTTAAATACACAGAGGGATAAGACAAACTAGGTGGGGCACGGGAGTGAGGATGATCTAACAAATAGACATCAGGTGAGATACATGAAAGGGCAATCATACAATAACAAGGGATGCACGAAGACATGTGATACAAACGGCTATTAGGGAGTAGACAATTGCACAGACTTAAGGAATGTAGTGATAGTGGAGAGCAGGTGCAAACACTTCGCTGAATTAAGGCAGACAATTTAGAGATAGAACAGGGAGGTGGAGCTACAGAGCAGTGCAGAAATAGGGATAATGTTAATCTGTTAGTTTACGTGATTAAAGTATAAATACCCAAAACTAGTGAATGTTAGTTAGACAAACATATCAGTGTGTTAATATAATTAGTACTGTACAAAATCTATGTTAGTGGGGATGAGTAGATTAGTGCTATCTACAAAATGAATAGAGAGAAAGCAGAAAGTAAGAAAAGTGAGACTGAGAAGGAATCGCGGGAAACCGGAAAATTCCAAAAACACCCGAATAGTGATTCACGCAGACCGGGAAGTGACTCGGGCTCAGAACTACATAAAGACACAGACATCACAGGGGCAGACTAATGAATGTAAACATAAAACCAGACATGAATATGAAAAATAATACATTTACAAAAAT